>NW_026127628.1:0-19072 GCF_022985175.1 Labeo rohita
AATAATATTATTAAAATAAAGAAATGAATGAATACAATGATAACATCTAAATAAATGTCGATAGATGTAGCCTTATAGTTTTTAAAATATCAATAAATAGCAAAGCAATCCAGCTTCGCAATAATAACCGAAAAAGACCGAAATAATAATAAATAATAATTAATATACAACGCCGCCACTCCCACCACGCGCAGTGCTCAGGGGGCACCAAAACTATAGCCTAATGAAAAATCAGTAATCATAGTCAATAATTATAATGGCGATATTATTTCAGTATATATTATTAGGCATCTTTAAGGAAAGAGTATTTAATTGCTCTAGAGATGGTGCCCCCAGTGCTCCGTTGGATTGCGCAATTTGCGCAGCACCTGACGAAGTTTGACTTTGACAGTAGGAGGTATATAAAAGACTGTCTTTAACTGTCTTTATGTTTAAAATCATAAAGGAATTATGGTTAGGGCACCAAAATGGCTAGCAGCAGCACTGCACATATATAATCCGTGATAAGATCTCGTGAATAAATGTTGATTAAACAGCTTCTCTGCTGCAGCCCGACTGGCAGAAAGAATCGTGCAGTTGCACGAAAGATGCATCCAATTGAAATGCATTAGTTTAAAAAACGTGCTGGACTTACGAAAATAACGAAATAAACGTGTCCCTGCCACGAATAAATAGATTAAATTACGTGACTAAATCACGAACTGCCGTGAGACTGGGTTGTCCATTTCACTTTATTCTCCGTCCTTGTTCTTAAATTTGATTTTACTGTGCACAAGGTTTGTAACTACATTAAAACAATATTTGAACTCTGTAACATTAGACCTAAGTCCAATTACCCTGCCCTAGACAGCATTAATTACAGTCTCATCAGCATTTTATCATAGTTGATGGAGCTTTATAGGGAGCTTCTTGAATATTATCTCCAATGGCTTGTGTTTTGACTCATCCTAAACACAGCACACACACAGCTGGTGAAATTTCTCACACTTATGCGTAAGTGCCAACACAGATTTGTATTGTTTTCTAATTACAGCTAATTGTATTGACCGTTTCATTGCTGCTGTTTGTCTCTCTTGAAAAATCACTGCTCTCAGACTGTCTAAAGAAAAGGTAACTGGCTTGTTCACATCATAATGTTTGCACGTTCAGGTAATTGATACTGAAACAAACAGTGCTGCAGCTAATGAAATCCCAAACAGAAGTACCTCTTTTAGTTTGTGTTAAAGATACACTGTCTTAGATATGAATATCCTGGCTCTGTTCATTTCTGCAACTTCCTCAAGCTGTCTGAGATGCTGGCTCATCATATTCAAAAGAAAGTAATTGGTGGCCATCTGCTGGTGTAATTATGTAATTTAAAGAAACAATACATTTCTACATTTTCAATCTTTCTTTCTTTCTTTTTCTTTCTGTTTTTCCCCTTTTTTAGGTTTTAAAAGACTTTAAATACTGTATATACATTTTCTCAATATCAGTGTACTTTATTGCCATGATTGTTCACATATAATATTGCCAAATCACCAATACACACAATAAAACCAGTGATAGGAATAAAAGTTAGTAGTAGTAGTACTGTAAAAATTCATAAGATATGTGATCATAAGATATGTGGTGTAACATTTCAACTGATGAATTGCAAGTCATTGGATGTCGTAAGTCAATTTCAAATCAGTGTGAAGTTATGATTTGCAGCTCAGCTCTGTAAGTGCATTAATGTAACAAGCAGGACTCGTAGGAAGCGTGTAAGATCCACGTGCGAGCTTTTATTTACAGATCGTAGTCAGACAGGCAGGGTCAGTATCCAGACAAACAGAGTGATGAAGGCAAAACAATATCGTGATCCACAAAACAGGCAGAGTCCAAAAACCAGAGAGAGCAGTCCAGAAAGTAACAAATAAACAAGGGAAGGAACGATGGCAAAAACTAGACAGAACTATGGAGAAACAAAAGCAAAACTATGATAATAAAACAAAACTAAAACAGGGGAATGAAAACAGGGAAAAACGCTTAGTAAAGTCCGCAAGAGCAAAACAATACTTCGCGAAGTCAGTTTGATAATGGCCTCCTGTCATGGCCACCAAACAGGAAGTAACCAACGAGGCAGCAGAGGGAGCGGCAACAGTCAGTTCATGAGTAAGGGCTCCCTCTGCTGGCGTGGTGTTACAATTAATATGCAGTGGTGCTTGAAAGTTTGTGAACTCTTTACCAAAGCAAATGTGTTTTATAAACAGAGTTACAGAAGCCAGAGAAAAAAAAATCAAGGATCAAGAGTTAAACTAAAGCTGAGGGCTTGACATTTCACAATTCATTTTTCATTTAAATAAATGTGTTGTCCAAGTGTTTAAAGTGCATTTTATTATTTTATAAAATGGAATTAGTGCATACAATTGAGTGATTTTTAACTGTATTCCCCATTTACAGTTTAAACTAGCTACATATACTTTACCATGACTTATACTAATTATATACCACAGCTTTTGCCACAAGAAGAGGAAAATACAAAATTAATGTTGTTGTTCTTTGGACAAGGACACAATATTTTCTAAATAATCTGTATAGTGAAGAAAGACTTGCTCTTGTTATTCAAATGACTGGTCACTGCCTACTGATGTAATTATGTAATAACTTGTTATGGAACTTATCTACAACACATGTGAAAAAAATCATTTTGACAAAGATTTGATCATGATAGACCCTGGAGAAACTTTGTGAGCTTCAGGCACACTAACAAATGAAGGGCAATAAATAAAACACAACATGACTTGTGTTGATTTGCTATAAGTAGATGTGTTCTCTCATGTTCATTTTGAATGCATTTTTTTACATCATCCTGAAAAAATCTTTATGTTCCTGTCTGACTTGCTGAACAAGATGATCAAAAACTGTTCCACCCTCTTCAAACATTTACCAAGAAGAGACTCTCATTATAGAGAAACGCTCTAAAACTGTGTTTCTGAACAGACAGCAGATCTTTGTGATTCTCATGATGAAAGTGAAAGTAAAGTTTTGATTCCCCCAAGTGTGTGCTTGGATCTCTAGTGCAGATTGAAGCCGGGAGTCACTTCAGACACAGCAGAGCAATTTGACGACCAGAAGAATACACACACAGTTATACCTTGCAGAATTTGTTCAAAAATAACCAAGTTATATTAACCCTTTCTACAATTTGAATGGTTACATCATCACTGTGGTGCAATTACTGAAGTCCAGAATAATCATGTGATTTTTGTGATACATATGGTACAATGTCTTGGCCACCTAATTTCGAATTTGTTCCAGTTCTCTCTGAAGTGTTTTATTTCCTAAAAGCATAAACACAGGCCATTTCAACATTTCAGATTACAACATAAGCATATTATTTTGAGAGAATAAAATATGAATGAAGCAAAACTAATACAATTTAGTAAATACAATCTTAAAGGAATAGTTCACCCAAAAACGTAAATTGTGTCATTAATTACTGACCCTCATGTTGTTCTAAACCTGCAAGACCTTCGCTCATCTTAAGAAGACAAATTAAGATGTTTCTGATGAAATCTAAGAGCTTTCTTGTCCTCCATACAAAATTTTGGTTTTCTTTGTGCACAAAAAGTATTCTCGTAGCTTTGGTTGAGGCACTGATGTCACATGGACTATTTTAATTATGCCTTTACTACCTTTCTGGGCCATGAATGTGTCAGTTGCATTGTTGTCTATGGAGGGCCAGAAACTTCTCAGATTTCATCAAAAGTATCTTAATTTGTGTTCAGAAGATGAACAAAGGTCTTATGGGTTTGAAACGAAATGAAGGTGAGTAATTAATGACACAATTTACATTTTTGAGTGAACTATACCTTTAAAAATTTCATATTCCTCAACACATTTCTGTTACCACTCTTTTAAAGAAAACATTTTATTTTCCAACAATAACTTCCACCACAGGATGAAACTTTTTCAGGTCTTGAACAAATATGGACTAGAAAGACTTACAGGATACACAGACTTACACAAGACCAAATAAAGTGCATTTGTGCAAACATGGCAGCTTGGGACAGTACAAATACATACAATGATTTTACTGTAGAAAATACTATAAGAGAACAAATCTCAGTGAAGGAAAATACAACCTGATCAACACACTGTTCACAGCTTAAAAGTGTTTTAACAGTTTTTTTTTTTTTTTTTTTTTTAAACTAGCTACATATACATGACTTCTACTATTTATATACTACAGCCTTTGCCACAAAATGAATACATTTTTTTTTAAATTATTTAATAAATTAGCTGGCAGGAAATCTGGTTATATTAGGTATAAAATAGAATATTAGGTAGCTTGCTAACCAGCAACAATGGGAAATTTAATTGGGACAGTTTCTAAAAAGTGCCTCTAGAACAGTGTTGGTGTGTGGAGTATTTGGGTAATTTGCCTTATTAATATGAAATAAATAGGAAGGTGTTTCATTGATCCATTCCATGTCATCAAATACTCACTCCAGCCAAACAAAGTGTGCAAGTCTGATAATGAAAGTACAGAGTGACCAAAATACACACAAAACACATGATGGACACAAAGAAATGACACAGAACAGATAAGACAGAAACTGGTTTGGTGTCTCTGTAAGTGCTGCTCACCTGACAATCAGCAAGATAAGCAGGTGTGTGTTTATCACTTCAGAAATCATTTTGACAAAGTCTTGATCATGACAGACCCTGGAGAAAGGGAGCATATTACCCTTAGTTTCACTTCGCTGGTTACCTGTTCAATTTAGAGTTGATTTTAAGGTTAAAGCACTTCAAGGTCTTGCCCTTGATTACATTTCAGATCTTTTCCATTTCTACTCTCCTGTGAGAACGCTTAGATCATCTTCTCAGATGTTATTGACTGTCTCAAAATCTCGTTTAAAATCTAAAGGGAACAGGGCTTTTTCGGTTCTTTTCGGTTCTGGAACACTTTGCCTTTATCCATCAGATTATCCCCTACATTATCTTCTTTTCAATCATCTCTTAAAACATATCTTTTTTCTCAGACTTTTGCTGAACTTAAATATATTCTGTTGTTTGTTTCTGTTGTATTTCTTTTGTTTTGTGATGTTTGCATTACTTATTGAATTTTCAATTATTTTACATTTTATGTCTTAATGCTTTTGTTAGTTGATTTTTCTGATTCTTGGTTGTGCAGCACCTTGGTCAGCACTCATTGCTTTTAAGGTGCTATATAAATAAACTTGACCTTGACCTTGACCTTATGTTCATTTTCAACGCATTTTTCATTTACGTCATCCTGAAGAAATCTTGATGCTCCTGTCTGGCTTGCTTAACAAGATAATGAAAAATTGGTTCTAAAACATTTACCAAGAAGAGACACTGATTATTTCAGTCCTTTCTGTCACACTGACACTGTTCTGAATTTCTGAACAAAAACAAAGAATCAGCCATTAGTGGGGAATGCTTTAACACTTTGTTTCTGGACAGACAGCAGATCTTTGTCATTCTTGCAGTGAAAGTGAAAGTAAAGTTTAGATTGCTTGAGCTCAGTGAAAATGGATTTGTTATCTCATAGAATTTTTAGTCACATTATTTCTGGAGCCCAGCTGCCTATTTCTCTATAAACTATTGTATCTGACTTAAAATGCTGCTGGGCTTTGAGCAATGATGTCCAATCCAAGAAGCCATTATCACTGCCTCACTGCTTTCCAAGTGTGTGCTTGAATCGCCAATGGAGAATGAAGCCAGGAGGAGTCATTTCAGACACAGCAGAGCAATTTGACGAACAGAAGAATACACACACATTAATACATTGCAGAATACATAAAAAATAAGTTATATTAACCCCCTTCTACAATTTGATTGATTACGCTCATCTGGGCTGACAGTTTTCTAGTGTTAAAAAGCACTGAAATCCAAATAATCATGTGAATTTTGTGATATATATGGCCTCCTGAATTATAACACACTTGTTCCAGTTCTCTCTGAAGCATATTGTTTCCATAACACAAAACAAAAAAAGCATAAACACAAAACATTTCAGATTACAACATAAGCATATTGCTTTGAGAGAATAAAATATGGATGATGCAACACTAATAAAAATTATCTTAAAGGGATAGTTCACCCAAAAATGAAAATTTTGTCATTCGTAGCATTAGGGTTGAAGCACTGATGTCACATGGACTATTTTAATTATGCCTTTACTACCTTTCTGGGCCATGAATGTGTCAGTTGCATTGTTGTCTATGGGGGGCCAGAAACTTCTCAGATTTCATCAAAAGTATCTTAATTTGTGTTCAGAAGATGAACAAAGGTCTTATGGGTTTGCAACGAAATGAAGGTGAGTAATTAATGACAGAATTTACATTTTTGAGTGAACTATACCTTTAAGAATTTCATATTCCTCAACACACTTCTGTTACCACTCTTTTAAAGAAAACATTTCATTTTCCAACAATAACTTCCACCACAGGATGAAGCTTTTTCAGCTTTTCATATGAACTAGAAGGACTTACAGGATACACAGACTAACACAAGACTAAATAAAGTGCATTTGTGCAAACTTGGCAGCTTTGGACAGAACAAATAGGCCTACATACTCTAGCGTGAATACGGCCGTGTCTCTGAGCTCCTCATTCGAATGTGCTGTGTCCAGAATAAGATATTCTACAGCATATGCTAAGCGCTTACGAAATTAAAAACGATCTCCACGTTTGAAGTGTTTTGTTTACTTCTCACTGAATTTTGAATTCTGCAAAACGTCACATGAAACAACCGTCGTTAAAATTACTCATATTCTAGTAACTAACTTATCACTAGCACAAATGGATAACATAGTCATTAATAGACAACCAGACAGCTAATTTTACAGATATGAAGCGAACATTAACTGGTTTGAACAGAAATCGCTTCAAATAATGTGCAGGGTCAACCCGTGTTTGAGTTCTTTGAATGGGCTAAGATGTTCCACAAACATCAACAAAGTGCATAAAATCTAACCATCATAAGGACTAGCAAGCAAAAAATCAGAAAATGAGACTTCAATTAAAAGCTTTTACCTTGATTTTACCGAAGAAGATCCTCTGCAAACACACGTTGAATCCTCAGCCGTTGTGCTTCTGCGACATGGGGGAGGGGCAATTGTCACCCAGTGCGCATGCGTAACAGCACGACTTGGACATTTTGAGTAATTTTACTTAAATTTCATTAGTTATGGGAACTATCTGTTCTAATATTTCAGCAACAATGAAAAAATTTCTAGTAAACTCAACATTTTGGTTAAAATAGAGTAAACTTACTAGTATTTTTATAGCAAGGAATACTATTTGGTTTTACAGTGTATAACTGTGTGTGTATTCTTCTGGTCGTCGAGTTGCTCTGTTGTGTCTGATGTGACTCCTGGCTTCAATCTGCACTAGAGATCCAAGCACACACTTGGGGGAATCAAAACTTTACTTTCACTTTCATCATGAGAATCACAAAGATCTGCTGTCTGTTCAGAAACACAGTTTTAGAGCATTTCTCTATAAAGAGAGTCTCTTCTTGGTAAATGTTTGAAGAGGGTGGAACAGTTTTTGATCATCTTGTTCAGCAAGTCAGACAGGAACATAAAGATTTTTTCAGGATGATGTAAAAAAATGCATTCAAAATGAACATGAGAGCACACATCTACTTAGAGAAAATCAACACAAGTCATGTTGTGTTTTATTTATTGCCCTTCATGTGTTAGTGTGCCTGAAGCTCACAAAGTTTCTCCAGGGTCTATCATTATCAAATCTTTGTCAAAATGATTTTTTTCACATGTGTTGTAGATAAGTTCCATAGTTACATAATTACATCAGTAGGCTTTTGAATAACAAGAGCAAGTCTTTCTTCACTATACAGATTATTTAGAAAATATTGTGTCCTTGTCCAAAAACAAAAAACAAAAAACAAAACAAAACAAAAAAAAAACATTAATTTTGTATTTTCCTCTTCTTGTGGCAAAAGGTGTGGTGTATAATTAGTATAAGTCATGGTAAAGTAAATGTAGCTAGTTTAAACACAACTGTAAATGAGGAATACAGTTAAAAATCACTCAATTGTATGCACTAATTCCATTTTATAAAATAATAAAATGCACTTTAAACACTTGGACAACACATTTATTTAAATGAAAAATGAATTGTGAAATGTCAAGCCCTTAGCTTTAGTTTAACTAAGTTTAACTTTTTTTCTCTGGCTTCTGTAACTCTGTTTATAAAACACATTTGCTTTGGTAAAGAGTTCACAAACTTTCAAGCACCACTGCATATTAATGCACTTACAGAGCTGAGCTGCAAATCATAACTTCACACTGATTTGAAATTGACTTATGACAGCTAATGACTTGCAATTCATCAAAATTTAAATGTTACACCACATATCTTATGATCACATATCTTATGAATTTTTACAGTACTACTACTACTAACTTTTATTCCTATCACTGGTTTTATTGTGTGTATTGGCGATTTGGCAATATTATATGTGAACAATCATGGCAATAAAGTACACTGATATTGAGAAAATGTATATACAGTATTTAAAGTCTTTTAAAACCTAAAAAAAGGGAAAAACAGAAAGAAAAAGAAAGAAAGAAAGATATTGAAAATGTAGAAATGTATTGTTTTTTTTTAAATGAAATAATTACACCAGCAGATGGCAACCAATGACTTTCTTTTGAATACGATGAGCCAGCATCTCAGACAGCTTGAGGAAGTTGCAGAAATGAACAGAGCCAGGATATTCATATCTACATATCTAAGCCAGTGTATCTTTAACACAAACTAAAAGAGGTACAGTTTTTCTTCTGTTTAGGATTTCATTAGCTGCAGCACTGTTTGTTTCAGTACCTGAACACAGGGGCGGATCTAGAAAATAATTTTTAGGGTGGCATGGGGTCTATGAGGGGTGGCATCACCAAAGAAAGCCCCCATGCATAGTTTTTGGGGATTTACAGTCTGACATACACAGTTGTGTTCACAAATATTGCATTACCATTAAGTAATCATCTATACTGTTTAAAATGAAAAATAAATAACAACATTTCAATGCCTATCATGGCACCAAGTCAATAAACAATATAAAAAAATACTTCAACACGTTATACAGTAAATGTTTCAGAACTTGTATCACTGAAGAAGACATGCAATTCTATTAAATTACTACCTAGATGGTATAAATCACGTTTTTGTGCAAGTTTAAGATGTTAATGTTGATGATTTAATGTTAATTTCCTAACATTATAAAGAAATATTATAATATCTAAGCACTGAAACTGTATCAGTTTTGGAAACAGTGTTTGATTTTCTGTTATTAACAGAGGTGGGAATGTCTGTAATTACCCAGAACACACTATCAACCATAAAATCTAGCAACACCCCAGCAAGAGCCTAGCAACCACCCAGAATATCCTAACAGCTAACTAGTGTAACGGGTGCTATATTATTAATTTCACTCAAAAGTTCTCTCCTTGTAATTATCAATTTTATTTTATATTCTTTTCATTTTAATCTCTTATATTTGACATTTTATGTTTTCATAGTCATGTTTATTTTCAGTGTCTGGCATATTGTTAAATATGGTACATGGCTCCTTTAAGTGTTGTGTTCCGGTTCTATGGAGTTAGAATTGTTGCATAATTCCAAATAAATACATTATGATCCACAAATAAATGTAAAGCGATTGACAAAAACAAAGCATATTCACAAAATAAATAGAATGAGATCCACAAATAAATCTTAGAGTTCCACAAACATAAATTATATTCACAAGTAAAAAAATTAGAATTGCAAATAAAAAACATACAAATATTTTTTTTATTTTACAAACACAACTTTGCCCTGCATTTATATGTGAATCGCGTACTGTGCATTTGTAGATCGCTGCGCGTATTTGTGGATTTTGAAACATTTCAAGCGTCAAGACGCACACTGATCCACAAATGGATGGACTCCAAATTTCATTAGAGTATACAGTAATATTTGGTCTCCTGACACAAGACTATATCTCTAGGTAGTCATTTCTCAGTTCTGCAAAAATGCAGTAGGCTTCACATAAAAAAAAAGGTTACAAATAAAATTTGACAGTCACGCGTCTGAAGGTGTACAACATGTACTACAGTTTACTGTACATATGGAATAGTGAAATTTCCATCATCTAATATACTGGTACTGTACTATAATTATACTGTATGTGTAAGTATAATTCCCATGTAAATGATTCGTTAATTTCTCTCCTCTCTCCGTTGTTGGATGCAGAGATTCTGATTGGTGTGTCATCAGTTTTGCTACTTTATGTTTAACTTACTTATTGTTAAACTTTTTGAGAAATGTGTCTTTGTTTTTAGCACTGAATAAATGGTTTGGGAATATAAACCAACTAACATACATTGTGTTAACAATCGAGAAAACTGCAATACGACCAGATGCTTACTTAACTCTGTTATTAGTTTCCGTGATCAAGTGTGTTATAATTCAGGAGGCCATATATATCACAAAACTAAATTGTCAAAGGTTCTGTGTATTATTATTATTATTTTTTTTTTTAGTTTTGCAGTAGATGCTATATTTGTCTTTTGTGAAACAGTTTATTATTGAAATTGGTGTAAATGCTTTAAATTTGTGAAATTGTGTTGAGTGATCACAAACATCATTACACACTTTACACACTTTGAAATAAAGAGCCTAGTTCACCCAAAAATGGAAATTAGCCTATGATTTACTCACTCTCAAGGCATCCTAGGTGTATATTAGGGCTGTATGATAAATCACATGTGATTGTCATGCGCATCTCGAAAGTAGAACTTCGACAGGTTCTGTGATTAGTAGTAAATCTCCATCACGTGCATTCAGATGGAGCGGAATTTAATACACAGAGCCTTAGTTCGCTGACAAGCTACGCAATATCGCATTCATAATCGAAAGCGATTCATCTGCGAATATGAACATGATATTGCGTAGCTTGTCAGCGATGTAGGATGTACGCGTGCGTATGCGCCGGTGATTAGTGACAGAGCGAAATGAAACACCAGTAACGAATTAGAAGTACAAAACAAAGATCCATAAAGAAGAATGTCAGAGGATTTCAATATAACCCAAGAGGAGACTGGTTTTCTTTTGCTAAAGTAAGGAAACTTTGCTTCCTTTGCTCCTGTAAACAAACTCGCATTTCGACTAGAATATTTACACCAGCGCATGCACTACACAAACGTCCTACAACATCCACCCGGAAAGGCTTGCACGTATGATAGTTAGTGGCAATGAGAGAAAAGTATTTATAATGTTTTAAATGTGTATAGTTTTCTTACAAAAAATGCACTGATCCACTACAGAATTCACCCCCGGAGCTGTGTGAGGCACATTTTATTATGGATGGATGCGCTTTCTTGCACTCCTTTTGAACTGTTGAACAGAAACACCCGCCCATTGCCATGGAAAGCGTGGAAGAGCCAGAACATTTTTTTAATGTTACTGTGATTGGATTGGTCTGAAAGAATGAAGTCATACACGTAGGATGCCTTGACGGCGAGTAAATCATGGGCTAATTTAAATTTTTGGGTGAACAAACCCTTTAAGATAAAATCATGTAAATGATGGGTGTGATCCATTACTCCATAACAAGAGAGAAAATGCTCTAAATTCTTAGCATATTGTAAAAAAAAAAAAAAGATCTGTAAATTCACATCTATAATGCTGAAAACAATAAAATGTAGTCCATGTAGTCCAAGTAGTCCAACTTGTGTGTAATATTCCAAGACTTCCAAGACAAGGCATGCAGTAATAGTTGACACAAATGATAATTTACACTTTTGCTCTGATTTAAATCATGTATTGTGAAATGTCACTATCACACTATAAATCTCGTCATCTTTCTTTGGTGATCATAATTTAAAGCTTAATTACATTTCCTTGTACTTGATGTTTGCACAGATCATTGTACACTCACTCTGGTCATCAATATGAATCAGTTTGATTATAAATTAACAGCATTAAAAGTTCCTTGTCAATGTATGCTTTTAGAACATTTCCAGTTTTGAAATGAAGAAATTTACACTGTACCTATTTTATTTCTCTACTTAGGATGTGGATGCAGACTTCAGTCAAGCAGTTGTAGACCTGCTCACAGTTCTACCAAAGGACATGCCCTCATTGTGGATGCAATAAAGGCAATCATGGAGGGAAGAATTGTCATGGATGGGTTTTACAGGCCTGTATTTTATTTTTGCTGTTCTGTTTGCATGTCATTCTGAAAATGCTGTATTTTTTAAGTATTCCAGTAGGTCCAAATAATGTTATGACAACAAAGTGTTGTTTAGTCAAGAAGTCTGTAAAGAGTATTCTAAGAACACAGATGTTTTAAAAGCTAATTTTTATTATTGTGATATTCTTAAAGTTTTCTAGATGTTTTTTACAAAAATAAACTGTTGAGAATTTCAAACTTGTGTTAAGTTCATTTCATGCTGGTTGAACTAATAAAAATACGTTCAGTTTACTTAAAGAAAATGTGGAAACCGATTGCACGAAATGTTTTAAGTTCCCATAGCTTAAAATGGCAGATTAAATCCATGTTGAGAATAATTGCATTTAAGATGTTTGCACAACACAAAATAACACTGTTAGTTAAATAGAATTAACAGAGTAATCTTACTATTAAATCTTAAGTAAGATTAGTAAATGTCCTGGAGTATGTTAACTAGAAATGACATTAAACTAACTTGATATTTATTAGTTAATTTACTCTGTAAGAATTTGCTTTCTTTACTTTAAACTGATAATTAAATTAACTTTAGTTTTACCTTTAAGTTTGCTTTAACAAAATAAGGCAATCGGTTTCCAAAGCTTTTTTAAGTAAGCTGAACTTATCAGGATTTACAGTGTACCTTGCAAAATTTGTTCAAAAATAACCAAGATATATTAACCCCTTCTACAATTTGAATGGTGGTGCAATTACTGAAGTTCAGAATAATCATGTGATTTTTGTGATACATATGGTACAATGTCTTGGCCAACCAAATTTTAAATTTGTTCCAATTCTTTCAATTGTTCCATGTGTTTTATTTCCTAAAAGCATGAACACAGGCCATTTCAACATTTCAGATTACAATATATGCATATTATGAAGTAAAATGAATACAATTTCATATATTACTCAAAACACTTCCATTACCACTCTTTTAAAGAAAACATGTCACTCTCTGCCAACTTCCACCACAGGATGAAGCCTTTTCACGTCTTGAACAATACATAGATGGACTAACAAGATATACACACTCAAATAAGACTAATATAAAGTGCATGTGTGCAAAAATTTCTTCTTCGGACAGTAGAAATACATACATTGAAACTTACTATAAAATATACTATAAGAGAACAAGTCTCAGTTAAGGACAATAGTCAATAGACTGTTTACAGCTCTGGTGTGAAAATACAGTGCAAAAATGCTGCAATGTAATAATGAATGACAGCCACTGTCACAGTGACTCAAAGACTTGTATGGTGAGTAATAACAGCATTCCACAGTGACCTGCAAAACTTGTACAGTGAGAAAAGACTGACTTGACTTGTGATGACTATGAACATGAAACACTTTTCTGATCATAAATGCAATTATTTAATAGTAAATATTGCAATATGAATAATAATAAGATGATTTGCTTGACATCTTTTTTTCTTTTTTTCTTTTATAATCTAAGGAACTAAGGGACACATATTCTTACAACAGCTAGACAGGTCAGTATAAACAGCTATGAATGATGATTCATCCTTATGACGCCCTATACTCAATAAAAAGCGTCACAACTGAAACACTCCTCAATCACCATCATCATTTACTGAAGAACAGACACAAATAACTCTCAGCTGTGACAACAGAAATACAACTGATATTTCTGTAAAACAGCATATGAAAATTGAATAAGCATATGATTTCATTGGAAAGGTTACTGGACCTTTCTATTATTGAACACTGATTTTCTGTGTTTCTGGAGGACAGACAAGGTAAGGAATCTAGTTCAGTTCTGTGGACTCTATTGCCTTCATTTACATTTTATATATAGATTACATGGGTCACCAGTTTCACATGAAAAAATATTTAATAATAATTTAAAAGATTTAAAACTCTCTAAAAAAGATAGACACATACATACATACATATAGATAATGAAAGCAAACACAAATCACTAGAATATTGATTCTTCATAATGTTAATTCACCATATTCTCAAAATGAATTTCTGTATAGACATCTAACATAAATAATAAGTCAATCTGGTTAGTAATCCGTGAATCTGGTAATGCTGTATGTGAATCTGTTTAATCCTCCCCTGTTGAGATTTTGAGAGATTTGATGTCTTCTTTTATTTCAGTTGATTTTATCTAAGGCTGTGGCTGGAAGTCACTTATAGTTCTTATTTTTATTTTTAATTTTTTTCAGTTCTTGTTGTTTCTCTTTTCTTTAGTTGATTCTGCTTGTGAACAGGATGTACTCATCACTATTGCTCAATCAGCACTTAATTAATCTCACTTCATTAACTTCAAAAATGTGTTGTAGATATTTTCCAGTTACACTTTATTTTGGGTTCTCACTATTAACTAATTATTAACCACATCTTTTGCCTCAATAAACTGCTAATTTGCTGCTTATTAATAGTTAGTAAGTTTGTAGTTTAGTTACCCTAGCAAAAATTGCCATAATTTATATAAAATACATTTATTTCATACTAAATATACTTAAAATCCATTAACAAATGTATTGACATATCACTTAATATAAATTATAATTAAATTATAATTTTATTATATAAAATATAATAAATATAAAATTATATTTCAACTTTATTCTGAGTATTTCTTTATTGCACAATGCACATTTCTTAATATTAAGAATACATTGTGTTTTAATCAGTATAAATAAGGACTGCATGATCTCTGTATAATATCAGTCTTTAAACACAAGGCATTTAAAGTGTACCTGAGGTGTACTGGCAATAGTTTACTTTATCACAATCAAATATACTTAAGACTTTTTTTTTGTGTTCTTTTTCTGACTTCAGCACTACTATCGCACAATTAAAGTCCATTAAGTCGATTGTTGTTCCAATTAAGCAGACTTTAAGCCAGGAAATACCTATTTAGAATACTAAAAGTGCAACTGCATTACATAAATATGTTATTGTCATGTATCTGTAGTATACTTAGCATGAAATAAACATATTTCAAATACATTTTAGGATAGATCCTAACACAGAATGTTAACACAAGACCTTGAACAGAGTATAAGGGTATATATACACACACTGGATAAGGAGCTAATGAGAGACAGGTGTAGGGTACAAGGGTAACAAGGGTAACTAAGGAAACTAACAGATAACACTGGAAACGAGGAAACTGAAACTAAAACAAAATAAGTTTATGAACAACAAGTACATACAGTGTGCACAAGCTAAGCAGATTGTTCAGTTAGATTGCTGACACTCATTTGGGTTGATAGTGCAGCTGACAGTTTCCTAATGACAGTTTCCTAATGTTAATCACTCAAATCTAGACCATCAACTGGTATGATATACTTGGCCTTGTATTGGCCTCTTAAATTCTAACATATTTGTTGCAGTTTCCTCTTGGGCCTGTTGTTTAAAGTTTACACCCTAGAAGCATAAGCACAAGACATTTCAACATTTTAGATTATTTGAGAGTATAAAATAGTGATGAAGCAGAACTGATAAAATAATTACAAAAATGTCCAAATGCCTTAAAAAATTTAGATTACAACTCTTTCCCCCAGTTTCACCGGCAAGGCTTAAGCCTACATGTACGTCTGAGCTGTTTCAACTGAAAGAAACTTGCACTGATCCTAAAATATATCAGTGCCTTTGTTTTGTCTCAAGATGGACACCAGTAATGTTTTTTTTTTCACATTTATAAAAAAAAATACTTATTATCCTAATTGAACTATGGCCTAATCCTATTTTAGTTTAAGCTCTGTTTGTGAAACCAGGCCCATAGGAAACATTTCACTATCTGTGAAAAACTCCACCACAACTGCTTAAGTGTTACTTTTACACTCCGTAGAGTGACCATATAGATACAGAGCAGTATTAACAGCAGATTTTGCTGTGCAGAATTATTTTCCTCTTAATAAATTGTAGGAGTTGGCATGACTATTGTTTTTACTAAAACAATGTTCCTAATAAAACACTAATCTTGAATTTGATCTGTTTGAATAACTATTTAGAGTACATTACAGAATAAGTATTTTGTGTGTTTGTGTCTGTTGTGTGCAGAGCAGAGCAAAACTGACATAAAATCAGAGCAGCAGACGTTTCTGTTTATCAGATCACAAACCTGTTGATGTGAGTATTTCTTTCTGCTTCTACTGAATGACCTTAATATCTGAATTAAGCAGAATTTAGTTTTTTGTTTTTTCTTACCAGAAGTGTACACATTATTTAAGCCAAAAAATAAGAGAAAATCCTTGAAGACGTTGAAGAAGTAATAACACCAGACTGATTCAAGAGTGCTTCCTTCCTGAACTTTGTTCCTAAATCACACATCATTATGACTTTTTTATCATGTGTACAAAAGCAACTTTCTGAATCTGATGAAAATAGTAAAACCACTCTTGAGAAAGGGGAAACAAACCCACTGGATGTCACTTTTGATCACATAGCTGAAGATTTGTTATCGTTTTTTAATGGAGTTAAGAGCTTACATAAGGCTAAAAAAGTGATTGAAAAAAAATATGAAATTAAAAAGGAGCGTGATGATTGCTGGCCAGCTGATGATATTAAACAAGTTTGGGAGCAAACACAAAGAATGGATAAAAAATCAAGCAGAAGACGATACTGGGCTCATGTTATAATTTTTCAGATGCTAAAAAGATTTATGGTTTATGATAAGTGTAAACAAAATGCAGCACAGGAGGATCATGATGATACAACCAATGATATTAATCAATCTTGTGAAACAACACCAGGAATGAAAGAAAACTCAGATACATCATCTCAAAGCAATGATGAACTGCAGATACAGAGAGTGGGTTTGCATGCACTTCAACACAAACTAACAGAGCAATCCAGTGCAGTATCAGAGAGTCAACTTTCAGCTTTTAGCACAGATGCATTCTGTTATTCTCATTCAAACAGCAATGAATCCATATGTGCTGCATTGTTGAATGAGAGCGAGGATACTTTAGAGAACAACTGTGAGCAGCGAAAAAGAATTGACAAGCATGAGGAGTTGAATGTCACAGATGTGCTGCTCAACCACATGAAAGCCGAATCAGAGAATGAAAGATGGGAAAATGGTCTTTGGTCAGCTGATGATATAAATCAAGCTTGTGGAAAGGCAGGAAGCATGAAAGGAAACTCAGAAGAGAGATCAACTCAAAGCAGTGATGAACTGAAGACAGTGGAAGCTGCTGGAGAAGTTAAGCAACAAACAACAAACAGAAATCAAGGGCAAACAGGTAGTGTCAGTCAGTGCCAAACTAGGACACCATTTCAGCCCACGAGACAGTCCAGTGGGAATGATCCTGGTGCTCCCAATGACCAGTCCGGGATTGATTTCAGTGCAGCATCAGAATCAGAAACAGGAGCAAAGAAGCGTGGTCCCATCTACATACGTATCCCGCTCACAGAAATGTTTGACAAGAACGAAACCTCTGCTCCCCCAAAACCAGGTTCACCTTTTAGTTCTGTATATAAATTAATAGATTGTTCTCCCCAGGCAGAAAAAACTGATAATAAAAAAAGTAACAAAATAATTAAAAAACAATTTTATGTCATGTCATACGACAAAGAGAAAAATAATTCTGAATGGGTGTATGAGATATTGAATGTGAGTACTTTACCTTCATATTATAAGAAACCAACATTTAGAAACTCAGACTCAGACTCAGACACCAACCTAGATACTCCTTCCAACAAACAACCTAACAGCAGTAATCCATTTGAGGGCTATGATCGCGGTCATCTTGCTGCTGCTGCCAATCACACATGGTGTCAGGAAGCCTATAAAAAGACTTTTTTGATGTACAACATAACACCACAGTATAGTAACTTCAACAGAGGCAAGTGGAAGAAGTTAGAAGAATACTGTCGAAAGAAAATAATCAGCGAAACAGTCCGTAATGTGCATGTGTACACTGGACCACTTTACCTGAAAGAAACAGAAAATGTGGGAGAGAAAGTAGTGCCATCTCACTTCTTTAAGGTGGTAATTGTGGAGAAAGTGGGTGAAGACATAGAGCTAGAATGCTATACGTTGCCCAATGAGAAATCAGAATCTGTAAAAAATGACAAGAAGAAACAAACCAAAGACAATAAAAACTGTGACACAGACACAAAAGATAATTGGTTAAAACCCTATAAGGTAAACATTACAAAAATTGAGGAAATGTCTGGCCTGAAGTTTACAGAAAGCTGTCCTGAATTGACAAAGGAGGACTACACAAGGACGGCGACATGGATGGGAAACAAAGGGAAAAAAAGTGTTACAATAGATGTCACAATAAGCTCCTGTAAGAAAAATGATGAGGATCCCCAAGGTTTTAATGAAGAATAACTTACATTGCAACATAGCAGTGACAAAGTACTTTGGATTCAGCGGAGTCAGAATGGACCCCGAACATCCTAAACGCAAACCTTTTATACTGTTACAGTTTACTACCCTTAATGTAAATGAAGTTGGTCCTGTCGTAACAGCTGTGATCTGTATGTTAATGAACCTTTTGAGCTTAAATGCTACAAATAAGATATGTAGACAAACTTATGTTTATGTATTTCTTTCTTTCTTTATTAAACTTCTTTATTATTTTTTTTTCATATATAAACTTAAAGCAAACAGCACAGGGAAGCAGCGCATCACTGTGTAAAAGCTAAAAAGCATCCAGTGTGAAAGCATTATGAAGTGTTCTTGAGGAAATGCAATTAATTTTTTATAATTATATATATATATATATGTTTTTTGTTATACTTAAATCACATTCTTCAACTTTGTGTTTAAAGTTCTGATGAGTTTTTTTTTATCATTTTGTGGAAAAACAATATCATTTTGTGAGTGTTTTTATTCAGTGAGTCAGTGAGTTCA
>NW_026127629.1:0-19054 GCF_022985175.1 Labeo rohita
GGTAACGTGTCAAACAAACAGAAAGAAAGTTGGAGCATTGCAATACTCAGCAGCAGAGCGACCATCTCTCGCCTCACTCTCGGCTCCATCTCTGTGCGTGCGCGTTCACAAAACAGCGTTCAACCATAGAACACAATATATTAAAAGGGACCTTAACATAAATAATATTTACCATTAGGTGGCCGTTACAAGCTTCAATGACATTAAATACAGTAATGCAGTAGGCCTAACTTTTCAGCTACAGTTCTGCACAGTTCAAAAACGAGGCTCCACACTTTGAGAACCACTATACTAGTCTCTGAGTAACTGAATTGTGAAATACAGTCCTGTAGATTAACTCATGAGCCTTTTGCCCCGTGCGTTCAAAAAAGGCTGCTCGTATGACTGGCAGGACTGGGTTGACAATATTGATTTCTCAGTTTTAATAGATCTTCATTTTAATAAACTGAAAATTGAATTGATTGTTAAATCCTAAAATCGATCTTTTGGTCAATGCTGTTTTCAGCTGATGCAGGAATAAAATGTCACTAAACATTATTTGTATCAGGGCTGACGTCCAATAATCACAGCAAGCTTTGGCCTTTGGTACTTCTGATAAGAAAAAAGTCTCAGCTTTTAAATTCTATCATGAAGTATCTGTTCTGCCTCTGGAAACATCAAGTGACGATCAGAAACACATTTACAGCATTTATTTAGCATTTAGTCAATGACATTTCCCATATTAAACTAATAAATAATTAACATTAATTATTTTTAAAAATATTAACAACAAAGTTGTGGAGAATTGAACAATTAGCATATCAATTAATTTTCTTTTGTTCAAATAATTTTGATCAGCTCATTTAGTTTCGATTTTAACAAATGATAAAAGCCTTATTAATCTTAAAAAAGGAGGAGTGTTTCTTCATCATCATCATCATCATCATCATCATTATTTCGCAGCTGCACAGTCTTTCTCTGGTCCTGCTGCTGAAAATAAAAATCATGTTTTAGTTTTCATACAATGAATTTCACATTTAAAACAAACCAACAAAGCATTTGTTGGCAATTGATACCAGACAGATTGAACCAGTAGTTCAAAACCAGATCATGAGAGCAGGGCAGAGGCTTTTACTGTGTTTGTTTATGACTGAAGAATAAATAAAAGCGTAATATTTGGGGTAAAAAAATGTAATTATTAGTTGGGCTAAAAGCACAATAATGAATATGATTAACTGACTGAATTTTTGATTTTTTGACAAGAAATGTAAGAATCAGATAATCAGTATAATTTAAGATGAGTGTCTGGCATTTGGAAACATTTTATAATAAAACTATCATATTTAGAATATTATATTAATCGTATATAATAATAAAGTATAGTTTACAATAAATTCATGATAAAGTATTACAGGATCTCCTTCATGCAGTGTATGAAGCTTTCACAATCTTTGTTTAGGCTGCATTCTTCTCTATATTGTTCAGATGAATACATTTAAGTGTATTATTTGTCAATAAAAGTAAATAAAATTATTTTATCAAGATAAGCAGAATATGGAACAAATATTAATTAAGTGATTGATCTGAGCAAGTATTAACTCACTAGCTATTTACAAAAATAAAAATGAAAAATGACTTTATTTATAAGTCATAAGGTCCCAGAACTAATTGCAGATAGCGGTTTCTAACGGTCTGTTTTGACAGTTGTTGCTGACAGTGCAATATGAGAAACAGATCCACATGTGCGTTCAAGCAAACTATGTGAGTAATTATGCATCA
The DNA here is from genome assembly GCF_022985175.1 of Labeo rohita. Lineage (NCBI taxonomy): Eukaryota > Metazoa > Chordata > Actinopteri > Cypriniformes > Cyprinidae > Labeo > Labeo rohita. The sequence continues at coordinate 1,759 of NW_026127629.1, forward strand.
TATCTTTCATATTTAATATGTTATGTCTTTTTTTATGAATGTCAGATGTCGATGACAATTATGAGCTCTGTGTGATAGCGGAGATAACGCTAAACATGCTAGCAGATACACGTTGGATTGCGCGTGCAGCTAGTCATTACAGTAGGCCTATCACTATGTACCCTTGTTTTTATTCCATATGATCTTCATTTACAGTTTACCTATCTAGCATTGGAGTATGTTTTTGAAATTATTGTTTCAGTTGACATTTTCACTCAAACATTTCTCAGATCAATGAATTTTATGGCTAATACAGTAAATGTTGTATTGTATTATTATATGTTTTATGTTATCAGTTGTGGAATCCAATCATTAATTATACATTTGAGGCAGTTTTAGCCTGTTTTATTGAGTATTTTTATTTTACGCAACGTTACACATTACTATTGTTATTATTAGTTCCTATTATAGGTCTGACATGCATATCGTATTTCTACATTATATTGTAGGCTACGTTTTAATTCCCTGCAACACACTACAAACATGATGATCTTACAGAACATGATGCATTGCTGTGTCTGTCATGTAGTGTCTGGACCAATCAGACATACATTAATTGTTACATTTAACAAATAGTCTTTAAACACAACAGGCCAGCTACATGCTGGAGCTCTGGAGACAAACCCCCCCCCAAAGCAACTGACACCCCAAAAGGGCTCAGTTGCCAGGACAACGATCTGATACCACAGGTTTTATTGCTTCAAGAATGCACATCTGCCCATGCTACATTTGCCATAGGAAAGACACAATGCCTATAGACTCTTTCCTATTCATTCACAGACAAACCTTTCTTTGACCTTCCTATCACACATAGCCCAGGTCATTGTGTACAGTATTACTGCATTGTATTTTAATTTTGTCTGTTGTATTTGTATTCGTCTTTCTACTGTTTTATGCATGTATTATGATAGATGACTAGTAGTATAACCCACCTATGTCATGCTTGGACTCTTTGAGTTCGTATTTTAATGATCTAAAAGATGGTGTAAATTAGATGTTGATACCTTTGCAATATGTTAGTGTTTTAAGAACTTTAGTAGTTTTTGCATCAACACCCAATCGAATTACATATGCAAATTACCATGCTCACAGACAAAGAGTCGTAAACTTTCTCTCCAAAGGTGAAAGTTACCATTGGTTCATGGACCTCCTGGAGGCACAGCCTCCAGAGAGTTTAAAGGCATCGACCCCTCTCTCTTCTCTCTCTCTTCACTTTCTCCTTCATCTGCAACATCTTCTGATTGCTGCCCGTGTGGAGGAACCCACGGGGAGCCTGAGCCGGCACAAGGCGTGCCCGGCGGGCCCGACAGGCTCAACACACAGAGCTGTGGCACTCGACCACAAAGAGCCAGACAGTTCCAGTCAACCCTGGAATTCATCTCCATGACTCGCCTCAGCCAGTCGGTGGTTCTTGGAGAACCTAAGAAGATGAGCTAGAACTCTTCAGGACTTCCCTAAGCGTGCGCCAGGCCTTGCGGCCTTGTCTTTCCATTCCCCAAAGATCACAGGACTTCAGCTGGGTCCCTCTCAGCTCTTGGTTCTTCTTCACTTTCACATGGGAAGAAACTCCCAGTCACCATCGAGTCAGGACATCTTTGGAGTTCATCACTCTTCAGACCCAGAAGAACGCGATCACGATTCCAAAACCACCACTGCTCCAACCATCAAGACCTTCACCAGAGACTGCATTTGGACACTTGTTCATCGACCAAGGCAATGCAAGTATCGTACATTTAACTAAACAAACAGAGGTTTAGTATAAGCTGTAGACAGCACTGATGGTTTCACAGCAGGTGGTTAACTGACTCTTTTCATAGCTTCATGTTCCTTCTCTCTCTCTAACTGCTTCTCACTGACCCTTCTCCTATGTATGAGTGCTTTTATGTTTGTTGTTTAGATTAGTTATGTGTTAGTCCTTCGTTAATAAAACTCTTGTGCACAAATTACATGAGTGTTGATTCTGATTCTGCTTTGCAAATTAATGTCCCTTTACGATTCCGATTCGAGCTACATGCTCTAATGCAATGGTACTTTAAGAAAGTTATTTTCTGTGGCTAAGAAAATATCACTTCTTATAGCTGATATAAAGATTATACTGAATGTTCGCTGAGCGAACAGATTAGTTGATGGAAAATTGATTCTGCTACAGTTACTACTGGCAGCTGATATAAGTAATTGTAATTAATCATAATTAATTGTAATTATTTATATACATTTCCCTTTGAGCTAAAATCGTGACAGTCATAACTGAATCATTAAATAATTTGGGAGACAGTGACTATGTTTTTATTTATTTACATCAACATTTTTTGTTTACAGTCATTCTTTAACAGACATTAATATAAGACAATACTGCAACAACAGTTTACTGTGAAGCTGTTACGTATATTTGTCTAACATTCCCAATTTTCTGATGCATGTCCTTAATGTAATTTTAGATGTTCATATTAATTCAGCATTTATAATGCTAATACTTGCACTTAAAATAGGAATTTCAACTGAAATTGACATGGTTTCTAGAGAGCAAAGACTTGTGAAAAATAAATGAAAGACAAAGTCTGTTCTCTAGTCTAGTGATTGTACATTATTCTGTGTTGTCATAATTTTTTTTATTGCAATAATAACAAACAAAGATTACAGTACATACAAAACATACAAAAATCCTTTCAATAATAAACAACTTATGGTTTAATAGTTAACAGAAGTACAACAATTCTTAAGAAATAAACGGAAAGGAGTAAAAATGTATTTAAAAAGTTTTCATCATTCAGGTTTTGTATTTTAGCTTTAATGTACATTTTTTTTTAAACAAAGCAGCTGATAATTGCTACAGTGACAGCAAGAAGCTAGTGGACTGCTGAGTCACTTTCACTCCAAAATGGCGGAAGCACAGGGCTGCTGCTGGACGCCGCTGTTGCAATGGAACGTTATATTGGCTTTCACTTCTTCTCAATATAAGCTCTTTGTTTAAACGACACGGCGCTGAACGTGATGATGATAACTGCATCAGGCTGAAACTAGCAAAATCACTTGCATTGCTCCGGGTGTATGATGGGGCCATTAATGTTACATTTATATTGTTACATAATGTTACAAGTGTTATTACATGTGTTATGACTTATTGGACTTACTTTTTATGACTTTTATAACAATCATGTTTTGGAGCGGCCTCTTCCCTTTTTTTCCCCTTTAGGCTGAATTCCTTCCAAACATTGTAGGAGGACACTGCCCGCATTACCCGCCGGGTGTGGACCTCCAACAGGCTTAAATGATGTGTCTGCAAGATGGAATACATCTAAATGGATCAGTTGATATTTTTGTTAATTAACATAAATCTGTTAATTAAGCGTTACAGATCACCAGTAACACACCACTCTCTTCCTGAATGTGTCTTCTTTTAGCTTCTCTTCTAGAGAGAGGAGTTCATCGATGGTGTCACACACATCAAGTCTAATCTCCTCTGCTCGCTGACCAGTCCCATCACCCAGCACACGAGTATAAAGTTCATACACTGTGGCTACTGAGCTCCTCATTGCTTTCATCTCACTCTCCATGCTTACTATTTTTTGTGTGAGTAGGCTCAGGAGGTTTTCTGAGGAGAATCAATATTGTTTTGTTAAAATGAAGGGATGTAAAACCAAGACTTTCAAATTAAGTTCTGCATATGTATTCTTTCATATTCACCATAATCCTCAGCCTTGTCTTAAAGGGATCGTTCACCCAGAAATGAAAATTCTGTCATGTTGTTTCACCCGTAAGACCTTTGTTCATCTTCAGAACACAGATTAAGATATTTCTGATTAAATCCAAGAGCTTTCTTGTCCTCCGTAGACAGCAGTGTAACTGAAATGTCCCCTCAGTGAATCAAGTGAGATAGAGAGATGTGCAGAGCAGGAGATGAAAGGAACAGGATTAAGAACTGCTGCTTCACAACATTTTGAAACTTGTGAATCCATTACAATCATTAGAAGACAGAATTGTGATTCATATATTAATATTTTTTTCGTACACTCCTAGTTTTGACAGCATGGTTACAATTTTTCCCCATGTTTGTTGCAGGTTTCCTGATGCAGGGTTTATGTAAATTTCAGGGTTTGTGATGTCACCAACCCTGGAAATAGCTCGCTGTAGTCCCCACCAGCCATAACTGTAGGCATTAAACTGTCATCATTTTAAAAGACAATATCGTTTGCATTGAACTTTCAGCATCGTAACTTTGAAATCACATATTTATATATCAACTCAGGCAAAATGCCTGTATTGTAAAAGACAGTTTAGCTTTAAACAGTAACAGACAGAATTAAAAAAAAAAAAAAAGAAAACATGAGCATCTGTACAATACAGATGTTGTACTAAAAAGTGGTCACAAAATTTAAACTTCAAACCGTAAAACTTTTATTTCTTATAAGAGAAAACAATATTGTTTAGAGGGATAGTTCACACAAAAAATGTTAATTCAGTCAATTACTCATACCATTCCAAACCCATAAGACTTTTATTCATTTTTAGAACACAAATTAAAAGTATTTTTAGTTAAATCTGGGTACTTTCTGTCCCTGTATTGATTGTCTATGCAACTACCATTTTCAAGGTCCAGAAAGGTATAAAGTATGTGACTCCAGTGGCTTGACAACAGAATTTTGAAGTTCATTGTAAGAGAAATATCAGTGAAGTGATGCAATTCATTACAGGGGATCTATTATTTTCCATTTAACTGCATGTTTAATGCAAGTGCCATTTTTTTCAATTTAAAAATTCAAATATTACATGGATTTTTGAAATTGTTCATGCAAGAGTCTTGGAGGAATGCATAGCCACTTGGTTGCCTTCATCTCAAACCACGTTCAGGATTTCTTCACAGGAAAATTCTAAAAGAAATGGATGACAAAAAAATGAAATGAATTAAACTGAACTACAGAGTAATATGCAGGTTGGAGTGGAAAAGTAGTCATACAGTATTTTAAGTTCATTAAATCAACTGCAATCCATAATACTTTCTTTACACATTGCTTAACTTACATTTCCAGTAGTCTCCATTTGCATATACTTTATTTTCAACTAAATAAACAGCAACATGACCAAATGTGTCATACACTTTTTATAACATACGTGTTGCTTACTTCTGTATGAACTCCAGAGTAAGTGCCACCTCCTCTGGGTATTTTGTAGCTCACAACCCAGGCATGTGATTGGCTAAGGACAAAAAAGCAGGAAAATATACTAAGACAACCCCCCCCCCCACCCCCACCCCCCACGCCGATCAAACTGGTGGCGGATCTATATGGATAGTAAAGCAGGACCCATAACAACTTATTTGAACAAAAAAATACATTGTAATTTATTTAACATGCAACTTTTTTTTTGTACAGTATGACATCTAACAACTTATTTGGTGGATGTGTAACAGTGGGAATCAAAAGCAAGTGTCTTGTCCACTGCTCCATCACAACCTCTCTCTATAACAACAACCATGACAAAAAATACATATTTTAACTTATTTTTGTACACATATTTTAACTTATTTTTGTACACTCTGTGGGTAGTAACTACAGTACTGGTACAACAGTATTTTCTTTAGCGGCTATAGAAAACCATTCCCTTCCGTTCCCTTTAGTTACTGTTGCTATGTCCGACAAGCGACGCATAATATAATAAAATATTGAATGGGAATATACGTTGCACTTGACCTATCACTACAAGACGACTCGACAGATTCGGCAGCATTCATTCGCGGAAAAATCATTAGGCCTACATAGTCTACATGTCGATTCCTTTAAATGTTAAGGGGAAGATTAAAAAAGAGAAACTGGGTCTGTGAATTAAATTCTCACAGAATCACAATTGAATTCACAATTGAATTCATATCTTGCTACTCAGTCGGAATCTCATTAACCTGGAGTCCCAGTCTCTGTCACAATAATCATATAGGCTATGTGATGTTTTAGGCCTATTTTGCAGACATCCATTTAAAATGTAGGCAATGGCTTATAAAGAACCTTTTTTCCATATCCACTTAGGTTTCTCAGCTTGCACTCTAGCATTTGTGTGGTCCAGGTAACGTTAGCTTTGCATAAAAAAATGGTTATCATTCGCATGGCTACTTTTACTTGAGTAAAGTAGTTAAATCAGTACTTCTACTTTTACCAGAGTATTTTTTAACACAAGTATCTGTACTTCTACTTGAGTACGAGAAGTGAGACGGACTATTTTCTTTAGCGGAAGCAATATAAATCGTTTTTAAATCAATAAACTCCTTTTAAAATCAATATTTTGTGTCAAATTATTGATTTATTTTGTAGGTAGCCATGTAATAAGCGGGATAATGTAGAGTTTGTCTTACATGTGCTTCATGAGGCACACACGCGCGGTCTCTTGCTCTCTCTCCCTCTGTCATGCACGCGCTACGCGGTTTGGAGCACAGTCTCTGTCTCGCGGGCACACTCACTCCCTCGCTCTAGATTCCGGGAGAAACTATTTGCGGCCATCAGATTCAGTGAGCTATATATTTAATATAATAATTAAAATATAATTATTAGAGCCCGACCGATAAAGGATTTTGAAGGCCGATACCGATACAAATATTTATTGGTTTTAAAATCCAATATTCCGATATATCGGCCGATTTTTTTAATTTTTTTTTTTTTAATTTAGGAAACGCGCAACAAAACATTAACAGATTTCCCTAACATTAGTTATTTGTAGTTATTTATGAGTTTTAACTAACATAATATGATAATGCATTTTAAAAAGAAACTTGTTTCTTTTATTGTCACAACAGAACAGAGGAACATCAAAATATATTAAAGTTCTGATAAATAAAATGTATAAAAATACAAACTTAAGATATGAAACGTAAAGTCCTTTGAACAAAAACACAAAAACAACAACAACCAAATCAAAGTTACCAGTTTTAAAAGACTTGGTAAGCTTCATAAATATAACTCTGAATAGGACTGGAGACAAATTCTGTTAAGTTCTGATAAATAACAACAACAGCAAAATAAGCTACCTTATAATTACAATGTCAGCTTGCTTATCCATTTACCTGCACTTTTTAAATTCTTTCCACCAAGCTACATCAAACCATTTTCAATCATCAGTTGCTGCCTGCCTTCTAAAACCTACTATTTAGCGATCTAAATCCATTATGTGACTCGTTAATGCTGCGGCTGAACGACAGTCTGCAACGCACACTTGCTATCATTGGATTTCACACACATGTAAAAGAAAAGCTAACTTTATGCACAAGCTACGTTTGATACTTTTTTTCTATGTCTAAATGTTCACTCCTCGCAAGTCTAACTTACATTTTACAATGCAGGGACTGTAACTAGAGATATGCTAGTTATAAATATAGTAATCATTACTTTATTTAGGCAGAATAAGTTCGTTGTGGTTTCCAAGCTCATTAATGTTAACGTTAGCGTCTTCCACTGATAGTGGCATTAGCTAGCTTTGTGGTTAGCTAGTCTATGATGAGCCATAATTTAAATGGATAACGTCATACTGCAAATTGTAAAACATACATTTTCAATATAACAGGCCAAGGAGAGATGATACGTCTCATTGCTATAACTGTCACGCTATTAAAGAAATACTTCAGTCTCACTGTCAAAAGTTAAAAGGACAGTCAGTCAACTACACTGTAACAACGTAACGTAATTACTAGCTAATTCCGCTTCACTCTCAGCTTATTTAACAGCAGCAAAACTGGACATGATAGTCACGAATTTTGTCATGCTTATTTGAGTTAAGAGAACTGATGGGGATGTTCTTTTAATTGTTATTCAAGCAATGTATGTCTCGTGACCAACTCACCATGAACACACTTCACCGATGATCTCACTCGCGGATAACTGGTTCTCTCTGCCCGACTCTGGCTGGATCAGCAGGTTGCAGGATGTGTGGCGCGTTATACACGAGTGTTGCCAACAGGAACGGTGTAGAGTGCCCTCTGGTGGACAAACTATACAGCGCCAACACTCATGACATGGTTGAAGGGTGTTTTGTCCGTTTTTATTTTATTTTTGAAATATTCATTTATTGGCCATTATAAATGCCGATACCGATAGTTTGGAAAATGCCTAATATCGGCCTGCCGATAAATCGGTCGGGCTCTAATAATTATTGATTTTTCATTAGACTATTTTTTGGTGCCCCCTCAGCACTCGGTACCCTACGCACAGTGCGTGATGCGCGTGGTGGGAGCCGCAGCGCTGAATGAACCTTATTGAAAAGTGTTAACTTACCATCTTATCAGTTAACGGTTAATAATCGGATAATGATTTGCGGTTGTTGGTTGGGAAAATTAACCAAAATGAGCATCCCTAATAGCTAGCAAATACAAGTAAGTTAATGTTAATGCAGCTTAAACATCCTGCCATAGTGGAAAATCACTCAAAATCGATCATCTAATCAATAGACAACAAAGTCAAATTAGTAACTTATAGGTTATATATAGACACAAGCAATAATACATACCCAGATCATCCGATCCGGCGATGTTCTTGTCATGATACCACTGTAGCGCGAGAGTGACTGAGGTAACTTACACTGCGCAGCAGGGCGCTTGATTGACAGGTGATCTGACCAATCATATTTCGCCATCCGCCATTTGCGAACGGTCGCAAATACGTCCTTGTTGATACTTGGAAAGGAAGGAAAAATGCATCTCTTTGCCATCTGACGTGTCGCCCGGTGTGGCCCTGTTGCTCGGGACGGCGATTGTGGTTCTGTCCCGGGTTACCATGGTGACGGCTGCCGCGCATAGGACGCCTGTTTGGCAGAAAACTCCACGAGGAAGATGTGTGACGATATGCAGAGAAATGTTGAGTGCGACGGCTCCGACGTTCATTCGCCAAACAAGGCAGACAGCAACTAAGTTAACGTTACGTAAACAATTTATGTGACATTTAACTCGTCTACCACGAAGAGTATATGAAAAACATGTTTCCCAAATTCGAAAGCCGACATTAAAACGAAACTTTGACCGAGAAACTCTCCGCGTCTTCTCTTCACTGTTTTCGCGCCTATGTAAGCCACCAACATTCTTGTTCCCACAATGCAAAGCGTGATTCAAAAATACGGAAAAACACCTGTAAAAACCAAAAACGGAAAATTTCCTTTAATTATTAGGGTATATTGTACTGTATTTTTACAGATTTTTTTTTTTACAGTGTAGTTAAAGCTACACATTTACATCATTTCTGTGAAAAGATATAAAAGACAGCTGGGAAGTCATTTGAAATGTAGTTATAGTGCCATGGCTGATCTCGCTCTGCTGGAAGATTCAGCAAACTGTGCACTGCACAGAGAATGTGTTTTCAGAGACCACACTGATCTTAGTGCAGCACAGAACGGCTTCTCAAGTGGTATTGCTTTCTTTGCCATGATTTTGGCGAGGACATATACATTCACGTGATTTATAAAGGGAGGTGCTGTCATCATATATTGTTCATTGAAGGTGTTTCTGAATGCAGATGACCATGAATGTGAGCGAGCATAGTGCTTAAGAAAGTGGGATTAAACAACAATGATTACTTTCCGGTGTGCGTAAGAACCACACACGCATGTTTGATAAATGCAGATTTTTTTTTTTTTTTTGTACTGCAATACTTTCTAAATTTTATTTGTAGGAAAAAATAGCCTATAAATCTCTTGTTATGCTAAATTATCAGCAAATCTGATTATGTACAAATGTTTGTTTTTCCACTCAAAAAATGATTGGCATAAGCTCAAATCAGTGAGGCCTACAATCAAGAAAGCAGTTGCTCTCTGTCAAATTCACATTATCTGCACAGTTTAAAGTTAGCATTTTAGTGCAAATATTTTAAAGAAAACATGCAGTAAAACAAATGTTTCACTATGAGCTGCATGTTTAATATGGATCAGGAAACATGACAGAAATTTTAATTTTTGAGCTGAATCATTTTGTAGCATATTTCACAGATTTTGTTTTTAAACACTAATGATTCAGATTGTAAAATTACAGTAAAACTTTAATCTTCACTGCTCCAGAGCATCGTAGTAGTTCAGTGATAACTGAACTACTTTAACACTTCTTATGTGATTTAATTTACAGTTTCTGGTATTTGTAAGTAATTCATTTAATTAAAAGCATTTAAAGTCAAAATATCTGTTGTTTGATAGTTTTATAAGATATAAGTGCTAAATAAGAACCTGTATGTTCCTCGTTTTCTTTCACTTGTCTGTAGAGCATGAAATATTTTTGGAAACCAATCAAAGACACTGAGACTTTTCTCAAAATATTTTAATACTTAAAACAGGCAAGTGAACTTTTCAAACAAAGTAGTTGTTTTTAACTGTATATGTAGCATTTTATTTACATTCAAATGTAAACGTGGTGAAAAAGACAAATGTATTTGACTATCTAGAGGAGACTGAAAGACACAAATGCTGTTAACTGATGAAAATGTTTAGTTGGTCTGAACTGATGAAGGAGAGACTCCATCCACAGAACAACACAATATACTGGATATCTGTACATTAACAACACACACACACATAACTAACCTAATATAAAATAAAATAGTATAACAATGTGTAGAAAATATAACAAGTGTTTTAAGTAACATGGAAATTTCACATTATAAACTTTTATCATTTCTTTTCATACATTTAAGTGCTGCATTTATGATTAGAAACATTTGAATCATTATGGATAATTTTAATACAAATATTATTCAACTGAAGAGCCAGACAGACTCATCTGAGCTTCTTCCTCCTCTGTTCCAGCTTTAAATTAAACAAAATGATCACTTGAATACTAAAGCAACATTAATCATTCAATATCACATGATTCTAACACACATGCTGCATTATTTGATTGTAAAGTCTGAGTCTCTTCACCTGTATGGATCACATTCACACACTTATCACACATTTCTTTCTCCTCATAGATCGGGGAATTAAGGTTGTGGATCTTCATCTACACTGTAAGGTGGAACAGAAGAGAAGATAATCAGAGTTCAATTTCAATCATTTTTTTTTTTTTTTTTTTTTTTTTTTTTTGTAAAAAGTTACATTAAAATCCTGTAATCAGATTAATTACTGACTCTACCTGATTTGAATACATATTTATAAAACAGTATTTGTGTTTTAAATATAATACATTTAGAACATGAATTCCAATCTGTGTCTCTATTGAGTCAAAATAAAGTGAAACACAAACTAATGAGTTTACACCAAATATAATAAATGACATGGAACAAATACAAATGTGATTTTGCCCTAAAACAAAAACCTAGTGAAATGTTCCACTAGTTAAAGCTGTTTTTATTATTTACAGTCTTGTCTGAACTTCCAGGTTCACAGTAGTTTGTTAGGAACTGTTTTTCTTTGTGGAAGCTTTGCATTTAAAGAGCTAAAAAATATTTCAAATCAAATCAATAATTTCTAATCATTCACTTATGAGGCCAGAAACAATATAATAAGTGGGATGATGCACATCCAGCCGGTTGTTATCACAGAATAAACCCCTTCAGGATGATACAAGTCCTGATCAACCTGTCGGTTTATTCTGTGATAACAACTGGATGTCCTGGAGAGCTGGATGTACATTATACCCAGGGTGTGATTTGTGGAAAAACCAGAGGGGGGATGTTTTGAAATGCTTTCATTCATGAAAAAATCATTGTTTTTCCAATAAACATGAGCATATTACGACAAGCCTTGTCAGAATGAAGCATGTTTCCCAGGTTTACACCGTTGAGCTGTTGCAGTTCTACCAGGGAGGAATTCACCCCGACAAATCACACCCTGATTAAACCTTACATAAGTAATGTGACGTGTTGCTTGTCAAAGTAAAAACACAAGAGACAGAGACATTGATCATGTGATGCTGGACGGCTGTGAGCTGAAGCTGGAATCTGCACTGATTTTACCAGCGTTTTCCTACAATTTGACCAAATCTATTTCAAACTGTAATGATTCACTATTACTGATGTCATTAATAAAGCAGGTGTTGTTGTATAAAGCTCTGACAGTGTGCTTTTGTTCTCTTTCCTCCTTTGTGTTCAACATTTTTATCAACTTTACATTTCATTCTGACACAAACCCTTTGAAATGACGCTTGATGATAATTTGAAAAACTTTATTCATAAATATTTGAAAGTATATATTTGTTCACATATCAGATGTAAATGAATCTCTTTAATATCAGAAAGTGAAGTTTACTCACGTCAGTTCACAGTTTGAGTCTCGTAGCACATCAATGAGCTGCTGCTTTGAGTCTCCAATCATATTAAAACATAGATTAAGCTCTTTTAGAAACTGCAGTGCTTTTGTGTTTGTCAAAGACTGAGTTAAAGAAGAAACATCTGTAATTCCAGAGTCATAAAGACTAGAAAGAGACAAACAGAGGAAGATCATCTTACAAACAAATCATTAAGGTGAAGAATATTTCACAAATATAATGTGAACTCATAATGAGATTTTGAGTATAAAGTGTTTTGGTTTAAACTGTTGAAGTGATTTTAATCATTTTAATTCTTGTTTGTGAATGTTACTGACCTCAATCTCTCCAGTTTACAGTGTGAATCCTTCAGTACGTCACATAAGTGATTCACTCCTGTGTTTTTTATTTGATTCCAGCTCAGGTTCAGTTCTCTCAGGTGTGATGGGTTTGATTTCAGAGCTGAAGTCAGGATGAGACACTGTTCCTCTGTAATACTGCAATCACACAGACTGAAGACAGAAAGAGAAAAGACAATGAATCAGACAAGTGTCAAGTTCATGTGAGTAAATTCATCATGTGTTAACACCATACAGTGTAATAATTAAAACATTGCCAAAAACATTATATGACCATAAACAAGAACAGAAAAAATATTAACAAAGTAGATTAATATCTAGGATCAACTATAGAACTACTTAAAAATAATTTCAAAAATTTGAACATTTAGTTTCTGTTCCTGAATTACAATTTACCTAAAGACATTTTAAGAGTATTTTATCATCAATAAACACTTTTTTGTAACTGTTATTGTACAGTATGTCTGAGTGAATGCAAAAAAATAAATAAATAAATAAAAAAAAATATGGCAGGATATAATTTGGTTCATTAACAATTATTATTGTATTGCTGTCATTTAAGTTATTTAGATGAAAGATCAGAAGGGCACATTAATTAGAAATAAATGATGTGCATGGATAAATCATTTAATTACTGCAATATTCCATAAAAATAATCACTGTCAACTTTAATTTCATGGTGACTTCATGAAAGTAAACAGTGAACTTTAATCTCACTGTCACTGCTGTACAGTATAATGATACTAACTCTAGTTTCTCCAGGTTGAATTGTGTGTTCATCAGTAGATCACTGAGGTTTTTCACTCCAGAGTCTCCTAGTTCATTCTCACTCAGGTTCAGTTCTCTCAGGTGTGATGGGTTTGATTTCAGAGCTGAAGTCACAGCAGAACAACCTTCATCTGTCATTCCACAGATGCTTAACCTGCATTGAGAGAAAGAGAGAAGATAGAAAAAAAAAACAGTTTAATAAAGTGAAAATGTCTTCATAAAATGAAAGAGAGGAAGAGTGTCTGAATACCTTTGGATAATTTTTCACAATTTGGTCTTCAAAACAAAAATAAATAAAAAATAAAATAACAATAACTTGTTAATTTAATAAAATAATTTACACTTCTCATGGTTTATGTACAATTTGTCCTGATTCTTGATAGAAATACAAAGAATTTTTAATACCCAAACATTAAATGTTTGTGTATTTTTGGTATTATTAACTGAAATTATTGGATATTGGTTTGGGTATTTGGGTAAACCTCAGAAATGCTTTGGGAAATGTAGCTTTTGTTGACGCTACCGCGTTACCTGATCAAAAAAAAGAGCTTTGCTACTGAAAAGCTTTTTGATTCAGAAAACATCGACACTAACACCATGCTATTGAGAAATGTAGTTAAACTAGTAGCCCAACACTGCTTTTTAATCATGTGCTGGAGAGCTTTCCTGTCCTGAACTGTGCAACTTCCACACCACTTTCACCTGTACATCTGTAAAAGTTGCTGAGGATTTCGCTTCCCATGCCAAATTTCCTCAGCCTTCTCAAGAAAATACAGTCACTGCTGGACTTCCTCACAAGCTGCTGAGTGTTGCGAGACCAACACTCTTAAAAATAAAGGTGCTTCACAATGCCATAGAAGAACCAGCAATATGGGCACCATCTTCTCCGATACGTTAGAAGCTGTTGCCCCCATCAAATTGAAAAAAGTTAGAGAAAAACGTATTGCGCCATGGTACAACAGTAATACCCATTCCCTCAAGAAAGAAACTCGCAATCTTGAGCGCAAATGGAGAAAAACTAACTTGGAAGTTTTTAGAATTGCATGGAAAAACGGTATGTCCAGATATAGACAGGCTTTAAAAGCTGCTAGGGCTGAGCATTTCCGCAAACTCATAGAAAATAACCAAAACAATCCAAGGTTTTTATTTAGCACAGTGGCTAGATATAACAAATAACCAGACGCCACCTGATCTAAATATTCCTTTACAGTTTAATAGTAATGACTTTATGAATTTCTTCACTGATAAAATAGATAACATCAGAAATACAATAACCAATGTAGATTATACTGCGTCTAATATGTCAACTTCTTTTGTCACACCCAAAGAAAAACTGCAGTACTTTACAACTATAGGACAGGAAGAGTTAAACTCATCACTGTGTCTAAACCAACAACATGCCTATTAGATCCCGTACCCACTAAATTACTAAAAGAATTGTTACCTGTGGCAGAAGAACCGCTTCTCAATATTATCAACTCATCATTATCTTCAGGTCACGTCCCTAAACCATTCAAGCTGGCGGTTATTAAGCCTCTTATTAAGAAACCACAACTAGACCCTAGTGAACTGGCAAATTACAGACCCATTTCTAATCTTCCATTTATGTCTAAAATTTTAGAGAAAGTTATATCTGCTCAACTGTGCTCATTCTTGCAAAAAAATGATATCTATGAAGAATTTCAGTCAGGCTTCAGGCCCCATCACAGCACAGAAACTGCACTTGTTAAAATCACTAATGACTTGCTTCTTGCGACAGACCAAGGCTGCATCTCATTGCTAGTTTTACTTGATCTTAGTGCTGCGTTCGACACTATAGATCATGACATACTAATAGATTGACTACACAATTATGCAGGTATCCAAGGGCAGACTTTAAAATGGTTTAAATCCTACCTGTCTGATCGCTACCACTTTGTTTATTTAAATGGGGAGTCATCTCAGTTATCACCAATAAAGTATAGAGTGCCACAAGGATCTGTTCTAGGTCCTCTACTATTTTCAATATACATGCTGCCCCTTGGTAATATTATTAGAAAACACGGGATTAGTTTCCATTGTTATGCTGATGATACTCAACTATATATCTCAACAAGACCAGATGAAACTTCTAACTGATCAAAGTTAACAGAGTGTGTTAAAAATGTAAAAGATTGGATGACCAATAATTTTCTGCTATTAAATTCAGATAAGACAGAGATATTACTTATTGGACCTAAAAACAATACACAGAATCTTTTGACTTACAATTTACAACTAGACGGATGTACTGTTACTTCCACTACAGTCAAAAGCCTGGGTGTTATATTAGACAGCAACTTGTCTTTTGAAAATCATATTTCTCATGTTACAAAAACAGCATTCTTCCATCTTAGAAACATTGCCAAGCTGCGAAACATGTTACCTGTTTCTGATGCAGAAAAGCTAGTTCATGCATTCATGACCTCTAGACTGGACTATTGTAATGCACTACTAGGTGTTTGTTCTGCATCTTCAATAAACAAGCTACAGATAGTCCAAAATGCAGCTGCTAGAGTCCTTACCAGGTCAAGAAAATATGATCATATTACCCCAATTTTAAAGTCTCTGGACTGGCTACCTATTAGGTTCCGCATCAGCTACAAAAAAGTACTTCTTACCTATAAGGCACTTAACGGTTTAGCTCCTGCGTACCTAACTAGTTTTCTACCACGCTACAGTCCATCACGCTCCCTAAGGTCACAAAACTCTGGACTGTTGGTAGTACCTACGATAGCAAAGTCCACTAAAGGAGGTAGAGCTTTTTCGCATTTGGCTCCCAAACTCTGGAACAGCCTTCCTGATAACGTTCGGGGTTCAGACACACTCTCTCTGTTTAAATCTAGATTAAAAGACACATCTTTTTAGCCAAGCATTCAAATAATGCATCTCATAAACTTTTCCTGCAGTTATATCTGATTAAATGTTCATTATTAATCTTTTAGCTCTGGTTTAACAAATCTTCCTTTTCTTAGTTTGAACAGCAGCTACGCTAATTATGTTCCTATTTGTTCTCTGTTTTGCCATGGGATTGACATCCCATGGTAACTAGGAATTCACAAACTCCAGTGTGGATCCAGAACACTTAAGAAGAGATGATGCCAACCCTTCAGAGGACTTCAGATGATGCCAACCCTGAAACAACATACAGCACTACCGAATTCTGCTACTAATTTATAGTGTTCTTTGTCTGTTTGATTACGTCATTAATTGATCTTTACCACACATCTCTTCCATATGTACATCAAGCTACTACTACATATATTGTAAAAATGTCAATTTGGTGTAAAGCTGCTTTGCAACGATATGTATCGTGAAAAGCGCAAAAAAAAAAAGAACCTTTTTTGTCTAAATGGTTCCATAAAGAACCTTTACCATCTGAAGAACCTTTCTGGTTTGTTTAGTTGGGGACACTTAATTTCCAGTGATATCGTCGTCTTGATTGCACAGATACTATCTGAACTGAACTGAGCTGGATGATGACATCACTGGATTCACTGATGAACTTTAACTGAAAATTGAGTGTTTTCTGTTGTCCTTTTGCGTTATTGACACTATTTTCTTATTTAATACTGTAAAGCTGCTTTGACACAATCTGTATTGTTAAAGGGGGTGTATAAATAAAGACTTGACAAAGAAGAGGTTCTTTGTGGTGAAAGAAGGTTCTTCAGATTATGAAAAGGTAAGAAAGAGATTGTTCTTTAAAGAAACTTTGACCCTGCAGTGTCAGTTCTAGACCACAGTAACTGGGGGGAACAGGATGGGGCCACTTGTGCTTTTAGGGGACACACTTTTAAAATGAATCTTAAGCCACTTTAATACAGTATTATTCATTCAGTCATTTTTCACCATGTCATGCATCACTGCAATCTCTAGAATAAGCTATAACAATTTAAACTCAAATGAATGTTTCATCATG
>NW_026127630.1:0-19038 GCF_022985175.1 Labeo rohita
CGAATTTGGTGTTGATCCGAATAAATCTCTAGGAGGAGTTCGTTCAAGTATGACACCTGGAAATGGCAAAAATGACACAAAATTTGCCTGGAAAAATTAAAATAACTGACTTCCTGTTGGGATTTGGATTTCGTACCTGGAGACTTTTTTGTAGGTATTGGTGTGTTGCATGTGTGTGCCGATTTTCATACATGTATGTAAAACGTAGCTCGAGGCGCACTCCGCTGAAAGTGTATAGGTGGCGCTATCGAGCCACTTTGCCACACCCACGTCTGAAACCCATATCAGATGTAAATTTTCGCCAGGTCTGACGCGTATGCAAAATTTCATGACTTTTCGGGCATGTTTAGGCCCTCAAAAATGCGATTCATTTTGGAGAAGAAGAATAAAAATAATAATAATAATAATAAACGGAGCAATTCCAAGAGGGTCCTCGCACCACCGGTGCTCGGGCCCTAATAAACAGAGCAATTCCAAGAGGGTCCTCGCACCACCGGTGCTCGGGCCCTAATAACAATATTAGTGATGGGACGTTCTTGAATGATTTGTTCATTTTGAACGAATCTTTAATGTGACTCGGGACGAACGAGTCATCTCGGGGAGTGATTCGTTCAGTTGCGCATGCGCAACATCCTATTAGGTTCTGTAAGGGAATTAGTTCAACTGTTTTAGAGTCGTTCGTTCACCTTACGGGGCTGTCACGTGATGAACGAACGACTCAAACCCGAAGACTCGAGAGATGAACTAATCAATTCTCTTTCCGGCTCAGGCTGCATAGGTTAACATTACGGGGATGTCACGTGATGAACGAACGACTCAAACCCGAGGACTCGAGAGATGAACTAATCAATTCTCTTTCCGGCTCAGACTGCGTTGGTTAGCTAATTGGGCTGTCAGGTGATGAACGAACGACTCAAACCCGAAAACTTGTCAGATAAGAGGCGAGGTGAGCGAATCATAGACTAAAGACCCAGGTAAACAATGAATTAATATTTTCTGTTTCTTTAGCATTATAGTTTTGTCTTGTTTGTAGTGTGATCAACGTTTGTGTAAGCAGTAGATGTGTTAGGGAAGTAAAACGTAACATTTTAATTATATTTTGCTAAAATGAACGAAATGACTCGAAAAAAGATCCGTTCATTTTGCTGAACGAGACTCAAAGGACCGAGTCGGTAAAATGATCCGAACTTCCCATCACTAAACAATATTAAACACACTAAGGTTTAATGAGCTGCTGGGTTCATGAATATTAATCACGTTGTCTGCGTTCGCTCTAACTGATTTGCTGTAATCAAAACAGGGACGATCATTGGTGAGCGCCAGCCAATGAGATTGCTGTTTGCACATTAGTTCCGCCTACTACCGGAGAAACCAGCAGTTCTTAAAAGCTGAAGTATTCCAAAGGAGCTCCGTTGTTTTGAGAGGAAAATACAACAAAGAATATCGTTTACACGTAGCGCGTCAATTCTGCATGGTATAAGACTCTGTCGCTCTGTATGTTTCTTTGGGTGTGTGAGACAAAGTGACGGCTAGTCGTGTGCCTTCACACTAGAGTTTACAGCTCGTCAAATACGCTGCGCATCCATTCAGATGAACTGAAAAATAAAATTATAATAATATTATAATAAATGATAGTAACGCCGTATTTTATTGGCAGTAATGGTAACGGCGTTGTAACATAGGAGACAGTAATTCGTTTGATTACTCGTTACTGAAAAAATAACGCCATTAGTAACGCCGTTTATTTATAACGCCGTTATTCCCATCACTGTTGATTAAGTACCTGTGATAGTGATGAGCAGCAGTTCAGAGGCAGATGAACGGAAGGAGCGTGAGGAGACACTGACTTCATAAACACAACTGTAGTTTCCCTCATGTGAAAAATCTGCCTCAGGAAAGGAGAAGGAGGAGGAGTGATTGACAGCTGACTCACTCCTGGTGATGCTTGACCCTCTGAACAGGTGAAAAGAGCCTCCAGGATACTGAGATTCAGTGGAACAGATGATAGTGAAACTGTGGCCCCTGGTGATCACTGGCCCCTGAGACCCCACGACAAACTGTCCATCAGGAGCACTGTGGGAAATGTTGGGCTGCTGCAAGTTCACTAGAAAACAAGAAGCTAATTTCTTTAAATCAACAACAATGACTTCAAGAAGTGCATCTTTTCAAGGTCAAAATTAAATACAACACCATTTTACAAATGGGCTCAAATGTAAAAAAGGCAACATTACAGAATGTGTTCACTTATACGTTACTAATGCATCTAATATGTGATGTAGACCAGGGGCTCTCAACTCTGGCAAGATCGTGTTCAGATGTGTTTGATTAGGAGTTGTTGAGCTGAACTCTGCAGGTAAATGAATCTCACAGGCCAGAGTTGAGAACCCCTGAAGTAGGCAATGAGACAAGATCGAATGCACTCACCCACAATGATGTTAACAGTGTTACTCAAAGGTGATTTGATGTTGTTTTGGTAGGAGTATTGACAGCTGTAGCTGCCTTGATGTGCGACGTCTACATTATAGTTGAAAGTCACACTAGATACATGTGTCTGGGAGGATACAGATAAACCATTTCTGAAGAGCTGGAATTCAGCATTAGCATTGCATCTTGGTTTAGGTGTTGTGCATCTGAACTGGATATTTTCTCCATGAGAAACAACTGCATGTGTGGAGGTCAGGGAAAGGGTCGGCATCTGCAGTTCACCTTAAAAAAAAAAAAAAAAAAACAAAAAACAAACTTATTTTAAATAGTTTTGTAAGACATAATGTGTGAAAGCATGACATTTTTAAAGCTTAATGTAATTTCTATTTTTCATTTCATTCAAAATTTTGTGGCAAGATGCAAAAGATTTAAGTTACCTGAACAAACAACACCAGCATCTTCCCCATGATTACAGTCATGTTTTCCTAATCCACTGTGTGAACATTGTGTGAGGGTTCCTTCACTTCCTGAGCATCCAACATCATCCAGCCAGATCTGACCACTGCCTTGACCAAAGGTGGCACTTTGAGGTGCACTGATGGCTGATCCACACTGTAACTGTCTGCACACCACAGCAGCATCATTCATGTCCCAGTTATCATCACACACGGTTCCCCACTGGCCATTATAACGGATCTCCACTCTTCCACAACATGAGTCAGAAACACTGACCTGTATGTCTGGCACTTGGCATTAAAAATGAATGTACACTGTGATTAAAAATTGGTTATTTTTTATTTAATTGTAAGCATTCTGTATATGTTTGACACGGTTGGGAGCAAAGCACCAAACATGCATAGCCCTATTATTTTCAAATGTTTTCTTATAGTTATTATTACTTGAAGCTGAACATATAAGGTTTATGTTGTTTTAGTTGTTGTAGTACTATTTTAATTACAATAAAATAGCACATTTTCAAGACATTTAGCTCTAATTTTTGAACATCTAAATCCAAAGCTATATGTAACCTAAAAAATACTCTAATATATCAAGGTGAACAGCAAAAGCATGATTTGAAAACATGCATTTTTACCTGAGCAGACGACACCTGCATCTTCATGATGACCACAGTTATGTGTTCCAAATGAAGAATGTGAGCACTGTGTGATTGATGATTCACTTCCTGAACATCTCACATCATCCAACCAGATCTGACCACTTCCCTGGCCAAAATGAGCACTGTCATGTGCACTCACAGCTTTTCCACATCCCAACTGTCTGCACACCACAGCAGCATCATTCATGTCCCAGTCATCATCACACACTGTCCCCCACTGGCCATTATAAAGGATCTCAACTCTTCCAGAGCAGTCATTATTACCATTCACCAGTCTGATACTATAAGATCCTATAAAACAAAATAACTCTATTATGATACAACTCACATCTTACAACATGCTAAACGTGCAGACTAACCAAAACAGTGACTGGTTATGTCACGATGCAGCTAGAATCAGCTTGTTACTTACCAGTTACAGAAGTCAGAGAACTGGCTGTTGAGATGAAAAACAGGGACATTTAAACATATTGTAGACTTACAATATTTCTCGTGGCCACGTCTTATTATGTTGAGGAAACGACATGCAGTCCTCGTGGCCACGAGTTTAATGCGTAAACAATTCTGCGTGACCATAGTAACCCGGGATTATCAGAGATAAATTTATTACCATTTTATTTTGAATTAAGGAATTATTATATTAATTATTATAGAAATTAATACATTATTAAATTATAATATTATCAACTCAAAATAAAATATTAATAAATCTATCTCTGATAATCCCGGGTTACTATGGTCACGCAGGTCCCCATAAACATTTCGATCTTGTTATTTAACTTTCTATATGTAAATGGCATAAATACAATCATAAATTCAAAACTTTATTGGCATAATTGTCAGGCGTTAACAAAGTATAGCCTTAACCAGTTATTAAAATAATAATAGCCTAATAATAATAATAGGCTAATAATAAATTATAAGTGACTTAGGGCTGTATTTTATATTTATTGTGTATCGCTTTGCCTAACGTTCTGTAGGCCCTATATGCTAGTATTTGCTATATTTTGCAAATACTGTAAACGACAATTATGCCAATAAAGTTTTGATAGAAGTTTTGATTGTATTTATGCCCGATAATTGTGTGACGATTAATGATTTACAAATGAAACTACGTGAATATATAGGCTAGTGTATTAATTAGACGAAATAAAACAGAATATTATGTCAAATTCAACCTTTAAACTGCATTCCAGTAAAAATCCCAGTCATATAGCATATTCAGTTTTTTATTGTATCATTTACATTCAAAACTTTAAGTAAAGAGATAGAAATTAAGGTAAAAATAACGAATATAAAGGAATTATACAAATATTACAGAAAAAAGAGGATCAGTTAATGGCCTTACAAGACTGTGGGATGCATGAAATGTTTGTAGGACTATTTGATATACTTTATGTAATATTTATTCATGATCAACTCCTTTTGAATGCTGTCTACATCGCGCACAGACAACATTCGCGTAGACAGCATCGCATAATATTATCATTTAATATTGTATTCATTTCTATAATAATTTCAAAATAAATTTCAAAAATAAAATAAACTCAAAATAAAATGGTAATAAATCTATCTCTGATAATCCCGGGTTACTATGGTCACGCAGGTTTGTTTACGCATTAAACTCGTGGCCACGAGAAGCGCACGTCGTTTCCTCAACATAATAAGACGTGGCCACGAGAAATGGATGTCGTTCCCTCATCACAGCATCTCGTGGCCACGACATAAGGATGTCGTTACCTCGACAAAATGATCTCGTGGCCACGACATAATATCACGTTCCCACGAGCTGATATGTCGTGGCCACGACAAACTTAAGTGAACTGAAGGTGTCCCTTCCCGGTCAACGTAATAAAGTGAGCGAGCTTTGCGCACTTACAGGCTATAATCCGTTCAGAATTTGTATGAAACTTTCGCGGTACAATGTTTCTGGATGACATCTGCATATTTATGCTGGATTCGTTCTTCGCCAGGCCCTTCTCCGACAGTTTATCAGAATTCTCGGCCCGAGTCCGACTTTTTCCCCCTTCTCCCAAAACAGCTTATACTACTGTTTCAGCTATTAAAATAGTTCAGTTTTGTATGTGTAACTCACTCAAATAAGTGTGCTTATGGACTGATGGAAGACTTCTGTCAATATTTCTGATCTTTGAGAATAATTTGTCCTTTATTCACATTATTGTGTGTTCATTTATTGTTTTACCTAATGCATAGTAAGTTCAGGCAAGTAAAACAAATGTATAAATGTATTTTATTTGATTCTGTTGTCAAATAGAATTTACTATTATAAAAGTGCGTCGATAGAGTAGACCGTGCACTCGCACAAATGCAACCACGTTAAATTTTAGCTGCATAAAAATATTTGGCAGAAGGCATGAAGTTTTGGTGGGTGATTGGCATACTAGACAAATAACAGTTTGATCATGCATTGCTAGTGTTGTTTAGACAGGCTTTTGTTTACCTTTGTTCACTGTTGTTTATCCATGATTTCAAATAAGAATCCCCCAATGGCATTTTAGTGCAAACCATTAGCCAAAATTATTCAAAGTAACTACTTGAGCATTAGTTAAAGCTAAAGTTAAGCAAAATAACTGAGTTGAAATCATTTGCTGACAGCTACCCCCCCCAGTTAAAAAATCTGCGCCCCAGGTCACTACCGAGAGGAGAAAGTGTCCGACTTGACGGCTCCGTTTCAACTCCGCCCCCGACTGGCTAAATCTCCTTGACCGTCCTCTGTTGCTGTAGCCGTACCATGTGTTACAGTTTTTTGGTTACTAAAAGTTGTAGGCTACTCGATAGTGTCGTCATGCAGCTCAAGTCAGTTTTCATTCAGTTTTCATATAGGCCTCTCTCTCTCTCTCTATATATGTTGCACTGCACTTTTGCAAGTTATTTGCCTACATCAGAAACAAGTTTCCCATTTATGAGGAAAGTAGGAAACTGGCTCCGAATGTCAACGGCACATATCTTCAGTCTTCCCTCTTTTCACTCGCTTTCCTTCACTTTTAAATAGCTGGACATTTTACTTTCACTTTTAAATTCGGCGTCAATTGCTTGAATCCCACTCAAGTAACAACAAACACAACGTTAAACTCACGTATAGCCTATAAATTAATCATGGAACTTTTATTAACAAAACGAATAAAAATAGCTTACACCATGCTATATGCCTAATATAAAATAACAGATAACTTAGGCTAGGCCTACATACATTTTAAATAGCCTAGTATACAAAACTGAACACTGTGGAACCAAATAAATATAAGAAACGTAGAACTTTTATTAGCAAAACGAATAAGAAAGAAATTACACAAAGTAAAATTCAGGAAACAATGTAGAACCAAATAAATAAGAAATGAATGTTCAAAAAAACTTCGAAAACCACCATAGATAAACGGCAAAAGTCAACAGGCTTTTCAAAATATAATCGGTCTCTTTGTACAGTATTCATGTTCATGTTGTGAATAAAGCATTCATTGATTTAAATGTATTTTAATGTAGAATATGTTAAATACATAAATATAGAACATACAAAAAAAAAAAAAAAAAAAAAAAAAAAATTCAGTAAACTTGTTGGTAAATGCCTTTTTAAAATCATTTTAAGTTAATTCCTGATATTAGCAAATCGTTTCAGTAGTTTCAGGAAAAAACGTGTAAAAGCTCTAAGAAAAAAATCCAAGAAATTACGGCACAATGATAACTGTTTTAACGACAATATTACTGTGATATTAACATTGTGACATACAGTATCATTATAATATTTTAATCTTCAATCTCTATCTTTTATGAAAAATATAGAAAGTGCAAATGAAATGAAAATAGAATTTACCCAATATCAAGGTGAGAAGATGTCTTGGCATTGCGATGTTTGCGTTCTTTCAAAATGCGCATGCATTAAGAGGTTAGGCTTTCTTACTCATGAGTGAGATAAGCTGATGATTCTTCGGTAAGGAAAGAAATGTACAGCCGCCTTTCCGCCGCCGGGCCGAACCGATCAGATCCCAGTCGGCAAGGATATGGTTTCGTTTTCGTCTGTGGCGCTCAGGGGCGCAACTGCACTAACTCACTAAAGTCATTGACCAAAAGCCCATTAACTAGTTTGTGTATGGAAGGACACAAACTTATGGGGAGTGAAAAAAGTGACAAAGGTTTGAACCCCCTTCACCCATTTTCAATACTACACAGAAAAAGAAAGAAAGAAAGAAAGAAAGAAAGAAAAAAAAATCTCTTTATTGTCAAAGTTCAGCACTGTCTTGTATTGAAGTATGAAATAGCAAGTGTTTTCAACTCACTGGATCTACTTGAATCACACAAATGGCCTATTTTAAATTCAAAATGGCAATTTTTAGCAAAAGGTGACTAGTTTGTATCTTATTTTTTCTCAAATGTAAATCAAATGCCCATTTATTATTATTATTATTATTATTATTATTATTTTGAGCAATAGAGATACTCAGAAATTACCGGTTATTAGTCACTTTGGCAGTGGCAGAACCAGGATATTTTCATAGGGCTGGCCAAAAAGAGGTGTGGTGGCACAGAAATCTTCATTGTTGGGCGATCCGACAAACTCTGTTTTAATGTAGATTAAAGACACATCTCTTTTGCCAGCATTCAAATAGTGCATCTCAAAATCTTGCACTGCAGATATATCTGATCAAATGCACATTATTATTCTTTAGCTTGGGTTATAGTGATCAATAGTGATCATTGTCTTTACGTCATTATCTGATTTTTATCATACATCTCTGCCTTATGCACGTCAACTTGACATAGTCACCACTAGTATGCTACTAAATGTATTGTACAAACTTGAATTTTCTGTAAAGCTGCATGCTTTGCAATGATTTGTATTGTAAAAAAGTGCTGTACAAATAAACTTGAAAAATTAAATTGAATTTCAATATAAAAATATCCTCTGTACAAAGGAAAAAAAAAAAAAAAAAAAAAAAGTTGTCTTTTGAATCCCAATCTGCAATAATGTAAAAAAGGGCAGAAGTCAACAACACAAATGCCAGAATGTGAAATGAGTTATTTTATGCATTTAAATATGGTTTCATTTTCATACTTTACAAATTAACAAAAAAAAAGAACTCTCAATGAACTCGCATGATCCACATGGTTTACACTGATCGCTCCCCGACGGCAAAGCATTGAAATTTTAAAACGTTTCAAAACAGTTAGATTTTCTAACTATGGGGAGATGACAGGGTCTGTATTACTTACTATTGGAGAAAGCATAACGCTAACTTGGATCATGTGTTCCTTAATAACCAATCACATTACAGCCTAGACGTCATTGACCCTGCATTCCATTCGGAAGGTCTCATCCCTATGCCCTATAAGGGTTTACCCTCCAGAGTGAGCGCTTCGAAGGGTGAAGGGGACCAAACAACTGTTTCTTGAAGTGCCCATCTGCGTCATCATCCCGTGACCACACAGAGGCGCCATCATCATGGAAAGAATCAGTGCAAAGGATCATGGGGGCCCGAAGTGTCCATCAGTTGTACCTTTCTAAATCCTTCATTCTGAAGGGCCCTTTAAAGTTGCCCGTTTTGAGCACTTCGGTTTGGAACCACCCTTAATATGGCGGCCATGATTGTTTTCATTCCGAAGTGCCCTTCGGAGGGCGATATATCCCGTTTGGAACGCACCGTCAATTTCAGCCAGAGTTGTGCAACACTCAGTCACCGTAATGGATACCATAGGAATGAACGAGAAGCGCTGTAAGATGAATCCCACCTGTCGCAAAAAGTCAGTGGGGAAGCGAGTGAGGTTTTGCTGCGGTGAGAACTGGGATGCGACCCGGGCTTGTTGATGCCTGCCACTGCGACCCAGCACTCGAGGAGAGCCGGGTCTTCAGGAGAACCTCCGAGTGGAGGATATATTGGCATGGTCGAATGATACAAGGATGCCGGGAAAGAAATTGGAAGTCTCGCCGGTGGAGGCAATGTTCAGCCTCAGCATTGTGGTGAGCGTGTGGCTAATCGAGCGGAGCGACGGCCGCGATGAAGCGTGGTGCTCGACGGCAGTTGCGACAGAGGATCTCGTGTAATGTTACGGGTCTCGTTGTTGAGCGGAAACGGTTGAGTCTGTGATATAATGGCCAAAGGAGCAAAACCAAATACCGGAAAACCGTCAAATGACAGAGGTAAGTTGGCTGAGTGCATATATATGACTTGTGCTAGTTCAGATGATTAGTTACACCTGTGTCGAATTGGTTGATTTATCTGATCTTGCTCCTCCAAACCTTGTTATTAAAACATCATAAAATGATATGATTATTTGTCTGCTAAATTACTACTGTTACTAGTAATGATGAAATTACTACTATTTACAGATGAAACTGACCTGCGCTTGAAATCCTGAACAGTAGTTTTGCTTCTCTGCTTCCACTCCATTCTCAAATCTCTCACATTGATTACTCCGATCCAAACTGTCTGGTGAAGCCGAGCTAGCATTCATCCTGATCTATATTAACATAATCTTGATCAGAGTCAAAATTTAAATTTTCATGGTCACCATCATTCATATCTACAGTCTTCAAGTTATCATCAGCATTCTCTTCATTCTGGTCATTATGGAGCACATTGTACGATATCAGGGAGAATCAGACAATTCAGGATTTGATCAGAAACTTTGCCAAAACTGACCAAGCAGCAAGAATTCCAGAGTGGGCCCGCAAGACAATATAGACGCCCATAAATCTGTCAAAGATCCTAGTGTCCACAAATGTAGCTTATTAGTAGCTTTGAATAGCTTGTAATGTAAGAGACAGAGACCAGGCTCCTTCTAGACCCTTTGATCTTTTGTTCCTCACATTCACAGCAGCACAGAGATCTTTTACAGATGTAGATGCACCAAAATTATCTCAAAAGGACTTATAAATGAATATCACTCTATTGCATAACTCTACATCATCTATGTAACCCACACATTTGACTACTATGTTCTAATCACTCATTGTGTATGTCCTTTTAACAAATATTGAATAGGTTAAGTCCTGGAGGGCCGGTGTCCCTGCAGAGTTTAGCTCCAACCCTAATCAAACACACCTGAACCAGCTAATCAACGTCTTACTAGGTATACTTGAAACTTCCAGGCAGATGTATTAGGGAAAGTTGGAGGTAAACTCTCCAGGACTAATAAGATAACATATATTTATGTATTGGGAAGAGAAACAACGCCCCGAGCTAAGACAATGTCTAGTTGGTCAAGGCACCATTTGGGATGTGTCCAACAGCCGAGTTTAAAAACTCAGGACTCCAGCAAATTTAGCTTTTAGGCTTTTTGCCTTTAGGTTCTTCGAGCGCTGTTCCAGCATGATCTGACCTGCATGCCAGCTGCTCCTCCAAAATCAAAAAGTCTCACTGAGAAAAGCATCATGGTTCCCCACTGGCCATTTCAACGGATCTCCACTCTTCCACAACATGAGTCAGAACCATTGATCAACCTTGTGTCTGATAGATGGCAATAAAAATGAAAGTACACTTGAATTAAAAACTTGAGTGCTGGTTTACAAGTGACTTTAACTACTATGTGCTAACATTTAAGGGGGTCATAAAATGCCAAAATGCCATAAAATGCTATTTTTTATGTTGCTTGTTGTAGGTTTATAATGTAAATGTTTTTATTTGTTTATTTGTTTATTTTATTTATTTATTTATTTTTGCACCAGAAATAGGTCCAGTATTTGTAAGCATGATAATTTTCCATCCTCATTTTTACTCTCTGTGATACACACTCCATTTCAAAGGGCATTTTCAATTGCAGAAACAGAAGTTAACTCCTGCTGCTGTTATGGGATAACGTCTCAGATTATGCATCTAACCATATTTCCCTGAGAAGAGGAACAAGACAAAACACAAGCTATCTACGAGAAAAAAGGGTCCCGGCACACACCCTTCCTTCCTTCTCTGCAGATCCAAATCAAAAAGAAGCTCAGCCAACAGGCAGAGCTCAAGGGTTTGGTATTCCAGAGAACACATTCAAGGGAGTTTAGTCAATAGCCCCTTTCACACATACAGTCTGGTAAATTACCATTAAGAGATCATGTGTGAACAGGACATTTCAAAAATACTGGTAAATTCGTTCTGGCAATTTACTGGTACACAGAATGAAGGTTACTGGTATGAGCACAAAAAATGCGCTCCCGAAAAAAGTCTGCTTTGGTCCAAATTGGCCAATCATAGCTTCTCCAATCAGCTTCTCCACCCGGCCCTCAGCTAAGAAAGATCTTGAGAGGGGGTAAGAGCGCTTTGTGCAAAATTAAGACTGTTGGCAGAGCTGACTCACTGCTGATGTTTGACCCTCTGAACAGGTGAAAACAGCCTCTGGGATACTGAGATTCAGTGGAAAAGATAATGGTGAAACTGTGGCTCACTGGTCCATGTCAAACAGTCCATCAGGAACACTGTGGGAGATGCTGGGCTAGTCCACTAGAAAACAACAGGGCATGCAGAAAGTGTTCAGACCCCTTCAATTTTTTTCACATAAATGTACACTACATACCCCTTAAAGGAGTCATTGGATGCAAAGTTCACTTTTACATGTTGTTTGAACAGTAACGTGTGTTGGCAGTGTGTACACATCTACCTTATAATGATAAAAATCCATGCAGTAGTTTTTAATTAATCTGTAAAAATAATATTCCCTTTTTTTAATGAACGATTCAGTCACAAAGATTTTGACTTACTGCCACCTACTGGCGGTTTTAGATTCATTTTTAAAATATAAATTGAGTCATTTAAAATGTAATATATTTTTTTATTTAAAACTTTATATTAAGTCTTATATTTTAATCTCACTGGTATTATCAACATTGGTATTATAAAATGCATTAATGCCACCTCTGAATCTTGTCAAAAAATCTGTAAATATTCCTCAATGCAACATTTGTGCTGTTCTGTGCCGTGCAAAGGTGAATTGTTGTTGCTGATTTCATTTGACTGGTAACTTATTCTTCCTGATTGTATCTTATTATTTAAATTTAACTTATTGTTTAATTGAAAAAAAAAAAAAAAAAAAAACAAACAAATATATATATATATATATATAATTTTTTTTTTTTTTTTATTGTCACAAAAGGTGATATATATTTGATAATATTAGTAAGATATAGCTTACTCATTTCTGTCATTATAAAGGGTTTTAGAATTAATTACAAATGAAAGGAATAGAGTCCCCCCAGTAAATTTTGGCCATTTCCACCACTGTATATAACTCACATCTTACAACAGCCTAAACTAGCCAAAACAATCAATGGTTATGCGATGATGTGGTGTTTTCACCCTCTGCTGCCTCAATATGAGTACATGAACGCATAAACATAATCTCTAGAACTGCTCTGACAGTCACTTCATGGGCATTTTACCATTTATTTTGTGTTTGGCATTGTTGGAGGCCAAGCACCAATCATTCATAGCCTCTATACTAATTGCTATAGGCTATTTTTATTACAAGTAAGCAGTACATTTTCTACAGTGATGCATTGGTGCCTCACTCATATTATTCAATTATTATTCATGTATAATATTTTTTCCTATCAATTCTATACTATGCATTGCATTAATATTAGTTACATGCAATTAATATTCAGTACAAGAGGCAGATATTTGCACCTCAGTATTGTAGTACATTATAAAACATTATGAAATTGTAATGTATTGAGTGTAAATGATCATTTTATTAAAAGTATAAATTGGATACTGCTTTATTGGGACAATAAAGCCTTCCCTACACCTATTCCAAAAACACCTGTGAGGCACTTTAACATTTTTTGATTATTTCCTTTATTTTATTGAAAATAAATTCCTTTCTGATCTGATATGTGATTTGAAAAGGAGAAGAACTTAGAAATAATATTCTTTTTACGGCTTTATTTTTTTGCAACCATAACGTTAATAAAATAAATAATATACTGTTATTCTTTTCAGTTCCAACTGGTTAGATTTATTTAGAAATTAAAGTGATTTCTCTATTTTAACCATTCAAAAGACTACAAACACGATCCCAGTTCTGCACATAAAAGTTCAGGAGTAATTCATTATTACAAACAAATTGTAGAGAGGATGTGAATAATAAATTCAGTATGCAGTGTGGAGAGCTTCATTAATTAAAATGCAAGTTTGTGAGATCGCGATGAACTAAGACAAGTGACAGTTTTTAATGATTATAGCCTAAAGGGAGTTTGCAAAAGAGAATTGAACTTATACAACAGCTTTATACATTTTTGATTTCATACAAAAGTTAATATTAAGTGACTTACATTTTAGGAACACTTGTCTGATTGTGCTCTATTTTATCAACAAAATAGTTCCAAACACAGCCACAGTTGTTTAGTTTATGAATGAATCTACGTTTTTGAATCAACTTAATCGAGCCATTCTCAGTCGGTGTGGTGTCACAGCGGCAGAGGCCACTCCCACGATAGTTGATTGACATGAGCGTCTTACCTCAGACCCGCCTTAAATCAGCTGTAACAGTCCGACCTCCATTGTTTTGATGCCAGAGCAGGGATTAGTTAGACAAGAATATCTTTGATTGAGCGATTGAGGTGTTGTGTTGCTGGATGTAGTAATGAACATAGTGGTCGTCATTTGCTCCCGACATCTGAACTGCTGAAGATGCAGTAGATTATGTTTGTTTGTGAAGGGAATGCACCTCCTGATCTACATAAATGCGTCTATGTTTGTGCAAATCATTAGTGATCCAGCTTTAACTACGGTGAGTATAAGGTTTTCTTTTTATGAATCCTGCAATCACCTTTCCTAATAACATGCTAGTTAGCAAGTTTAGTGGCTAAACACGCTAAATGCAGCTAAAGTATACAATCTCTCAGAGCAATCTCTCCTCACTCCACAAAGAAAAGAGAGGGGCGGGGCAAGCAGAGCTCATTTGCATTTAAAGGAGCAATCTATGAGAATGGGTTGATTTTTGTAGAGCTCATTTTGACAAGGTAAAAATAGTATTGTTTTACACAACCACTGAGAATTTTTAACTAAAGTATATTATAGACTTTTCATTAAGACCCTAAGGAATAATATCAACTTGTTGAAAATGGGCATCAGATGAACACTTTAATAAAAAAACTGTAAAAAAAAAGAGAGATTTGTGGTAATTTGTCAAATATGTTGAAAAGAAAAAAACGACAAATATCACACTGACATATACTGACCAGCCACAACATTAAAACCACCTGCCTAAACTCTAAAAAGTGCAGGGTTAAATACAACCCAATGCAGTGTGAAATATGGACAAACCCAGTGGTAGTTTTTGTTTTACTCAACTATTGCTTAAAAATGACTATATGGCTGGCTTAAATAATCACAAAATAGAGGATGTAAATTAAAAATCAGACACACAATTACAAGAGGCATCCGCAATAATCAAAAGGTGAACATTGTTAAAAAGCTATTTAAAAAAAGGTTTATTATTTAATTTTTTTTTTTTTTTTAACTTAACTTTTGAACATATGAATGCATGTTAATTTCCAACCTATTTTGGGTTCATTTTAAGCAAGAAATATAGTAATTTTTAAGCAATAACTAAACATTTAACCCAACCTCTAGGTCAAAACAACCCAATCACTGGATTTGTCCATATTTCTCCCAGACATGGGTTATATTCAACCCAGCATTTTTAAGAGTGTATTATCATGTAGATCTTCCAATGGTGTATCCTGCATCTTTTTCCCAGGCAATCCATCAGAAGATAACGTGATTCATCAGAGCAGGCAGTGTTGCCATTTTGGGCAGTTTTGAATTTGATTGTGCTGGTAAAAATTACTTTGGGCGGCTTGACAAAATTAAGGCTGGTTTGGGGTCAGTTTAGCAGTTGCATAGGTTAATTTGTAAAAAACAAAACCCAAGTTTGCAGTACAGGTGCATCTAAAAAAATTAGAATATAATGAAAAGTTCATTTTTTGTTTGTAACTTATTTCAAAAACTGAAACTTTCATATATTCTAGATTCATTACATGTAAAGTGAAGCATTTCAAAAGTTACTTTGTTTTAATTTTGATGACTAGAGCTTACAGCTAATGAAAATCTAAAATCCAGTATCTCAAAATATTAGAATATTTACATTTGAGTTTTTATTAAATGTACATCCCTACGGTACAAATTGCAGGTATCTCTTATTCTTTGAAACCACAATAATAGGGAAGACTGCTGACTTGGCAATGGTCCAGAAGACAATCACCCTCCACAAAGAGGGTAAGTCACAGAAGGTCATTACTGAAAGGGGTGGCTGTTTACAGAGTGCTATATGAAAGCATATTCAATGCAAAGTTGACTGGAAGGAAGAAATTGGGTAGGAAAAGGTGCACATGCAACAGGGATGACCGCAAGCTTGAGAATACTGTCAAGCAAAGCTAATTCAAACACTTGGGAGAGCTTCACAAGGAGTGAACTGAAGTCGGAGTCAGCGCATCAAGAGTCACCACGCTCAGACGTCTTCAGGAAAAGGGCTACCGAGCCACTTCTGAAACAGAAACAGCGTCAGAAGTATCTTACCTGGGCTAATAAGAAAATAAACTTGACTGCTCAGTGGTCCAAAGTCTTCTTTTCAGATAAAAGTAAATTTTGCATTTCATGTTGAAATCATGGTCCCAGAGTCTGGAGGAAGACTGGAGAGGCACAGAATCCAAGCTGCTTGAAGTCCAGTGTGAAGTTTCTGAAGTCAGTGACGATTTGGGGTGCCGTGACGTCTGCTGGTGTTGCTCCATTGTGTTGTATCAAGTCCAAAGTCAATGCAGTCGTCTACCAGGAGATTTTGGAGCACTTTATGCTTCCATCTGCTGACAAGCTTTATGGAGATGCTGATTTCCTTTTCCAGCAGGACTTTAGCACCTGGCCACAGTGCAAAAAAACACTTTCAAGTGGTTTGCTGACCATGATATTAGTGTGCTTTATTGGCCAGCCAACATACCTGACCTGAACCCCATTGAGAATCTATGGGATATTTTTAAGATTAAGATGAGAAACAGTCGATCCAACAATATACAGATGAGCTGAAGGCTCAGTAGTGCCTCAGCAGTGCCACAGGCTCTTTACTCATGCTGTCATTTGTGCTAAGAGCAAGTAATTTGCTGTAATTTGTGCTGCCGACCAAGTACTGAATGCATAAATGAACATACTTTAAAGAACTTAAACTTTTCTGGTTTGCAAATCCATTTTTAATTGATTTTAGGAAATATTCTAATATTTTAAGATACTGGATATTTGATTTTCATTAGCTGTAAGCTCTAATCATCAAAATTAAAAAAAAAAAAAAAAACCTTTTGAAATGTTTTACTACTTTACATGTAATGAATCTAGAATATATGAAAGTTTCAGTTTTTGAAATAAGTTACAAACAAAAAATTAACTTTTTCATGTATGATATTAAAATTTTTTGAGATGCACCTGCACTGCACACACCCTTTGTGAAGTGACTTTTAGCCAGTCACGACTCACGACGAATCGCACATGATGATTCATGAGTGATGGGTTTTTAGTGATAAGGGATCCGATTTTGATTGTTTAGCTGTATAGTCAAGCAATCACAATGCCAGAGTGGCCTAAATATAGCATGGTAAAGAGTTACATGGTAACTCAGTGAAGAGTACAACAGTGTCTCAATACTCACAATGTAAATTATACCTGTGGATGAAGATTGTGTGAGGACTCATGTAAAACTGAAATCAGAGCTGGTGGACTTGATTAGTTTAGGTTTCCATAAAAAATACATGTCATTCAGGCCACTATGGCTAGTTTATATCTCCTCATGTCAGCGTAATAGTAACAAAAGAGGTCTAAGTTTATTACATGTCAGCACAAGGTCATCACATCATATTTGAGTACACACAGTTATAAATACATGACTATAATAGCAGAACAGCTTGATTACACACATTCCACTCTCCTGCAGACCTCCATACACACAGGCAAACACATGATCATAATTTGACATATTTAAAAAAATCTTCTACATTTAGTGTGTAAATTCATTTATATTTTGATGAAAAAAATCTCGTGACACTGAACACAGAAACAATTGTAAATCTTTATGCATTGGATGCTTAGCAGCTATGTTAAATATTGCAGTTTAGATGCTTTCATTATGATATACCGACTAGGTTTACAAAAGTGTATTAAAGTGACAGCATATCTAACTTTGGGAAATAAAGCTTGCATCTTTCCAGCTGTATTCACCAGCACCTGTGATTTTACACTGGCCTTGTGCTGAAATAAACATTACTAAACATACTCACACACCAAGGCAGAGCAGTTCAAGTGCTGTCAGATGGTTTCATTTGATTATACTGGTTGGGTTTACAAAAGTTTATAAAAGAGATATGTAATTGTGTATATTTTTGAAGATTATATTGCAAGTGTGTTGAAAATAACACAATAACAGCTGAATATCAAACTTAACGGTAAATGTCCACTATATAGCGGCAAAGCTCAGTGCCACTGACAGAATGCCTTTGCTTTGGGCTGTGCCTGTGGTGTATTTAATCTAGGTTTATTTCAGCCCACAGCACATATAAACATCAGATACATACAATTACAGAATGAAAGATGCATGCAGGGGTGGACTGGAGCCAAAAATTGACCCTGGACTTTTTGGCACAGAGCAGCCCGCCACACCCGGTCTGCAACACACACCACACCATATATGACTGGCATAATTAGTCTTTTCTGGTGTATATGGCAAATGGTAAATAATTTTGAAGATTTTTTACTCATCTCTTTTACATAGAAAAACAGTTTAATATCACTAAGTTAAATACCTCCCATAATAGTCCAGTCCATATGACACAATGCTCTGGTATGGTCTAGAAGACTTGGGATATTTGTCCTTTTGCCATAGCTTGACATCTCCTGTCATTTTACAGAATAGAGCTCCAATTGTGGAAACAAGCATAAAATTAGTTTGATGATGAAAAATACAATAAACAATAATACTGTGTTCCATTCATCATGTTAGTTTTGCAGCCACTATGCACCCTCGATGCACAGGCAAGCTCTGCAGAAGACTTTTATTCGACAGTCAAAGTGGCATTATGTCATGAAAATTTGGACATAGAGGAAGAACGTGAGGGTTTAGGGTGTGATTTGGGACAGGGCCTGTGTAGGCTACAGTACACTTGAATTATTATTAGTATTTCTTATAATCAAAGCAATCAAATATAACTTTAGAATCAGAAAGGGCTTTATTGCCAAGCATGTTTACATACAAAAAGAATTTGTCTTGATAACGGGAGCAAAGAAAGAGTACAGACATAGTGCAGACATACATATAATTGAAGGTGATAAAATTAAATATAACACTAATGATTAAGAGAATAAATGTAAAATAAAGGGAAAGAGAGAAAAGAAACAGATTTATGACTATGCAAATGTGCTATTTATAGATGAACAGTTTTGAGAAGTTATGATGTGCAGTCCTGAGCTGTTATATATTTTTAGGTTTTAGGAATATGGCCTGAAGGAAAAAGCTGTTCTTGTGTC
>NW_026127631.1:0-19037 GCF_022985175.1 Labeo rohita
CACTATATTTTGGATATTAGTATCCAGTACAGTGTTGATGTTATACGGCTCGCTCAATGAATCACTGACCGATTCATTGATCCGCTGTATACGGAGATTCTGTTCAATCTTAAATGATTCCCTTTGAGCAAAATTGACTTCTGTAGATCCCCTACAAAAGTAAATTCACAGCTTTGCACAGCACAGCTCACAAATCCCCAGTACATGCTGAAGTGACGCTGGGGCTGCTACCCAGACGGATCCAACTGGATGCATCAAAGCAACTGTACAAATGGTTTGCACTTCATCATGTCGTGCCTTGTCCATTGTAGACAGTATCACTGATTATAATGTGATTTGCTTTGGACGCATCGTGAGGGTGTTACTGATGATGCATGGGATCTATGAATGATCCTGATGGAAATATAAAGAAGCCTACACTCCAACAATCTTTTGGAAACAAGATTTTTTTAACCATACAAACAGCACTTCAGCTCCATTTGAACAAAGTGTCCATTGAATGCAGTTCCAGGCAGAGATTGTCTTACTATAGGGAGATGAGAAGGTCTGTATTAGCTACTTACTATTGGAGAAAGTGTAACAGCTAACTTGGATCACGTGTCCCTTAATAACCAATCACATTACAATCAGTGAATTTTAGCCAGAGTTGTGTGACACTCAGTCGCTGTTTATGGATACCATAGGAATAAACGTGATCCTGGACCACAAAACCAGTCTTAAGTCGCAGGGGTATATTTGTAGCAATAGCCAAAAATACATGGGTATGGGACAAAATTATAGATTTTTCTTTTATACCAAAAATCAATAGGAAATTAAATAACGATCATATTCCATTAAGATATTTTGTAAAATTCCTACTGTAAATACATCAAAACGTAATTTTTGATTAGTAATATGCATTATTAAGAACTTCATTTGGACAACTTTAAAGGTGATTTTCTCAAAATATTTTGCACCATCGGATTCCAGATTTTCAAGCTGTATTCAGCTGTATCTCTGCCAAATATCGTCCTATCCTAACAAAACATGCATCAATGGAAAGCTTATTTATTCAGCTTTCAGATTATAAATGTATAAATTGTATAAATCCAAAATCGGATTATATGTAATTATAAATTCCAAAAAATTACCCTTATGACTGCTTTAGTGGTCCAGGGTCACAAATGAGAACTGCTGTAAGCTGAATCCCACCTGTAGCAAAAAGTCAGTGACGTTTACTATAAAACAGCATTTTTTTTTTCATGGTAAACTCTAAAAATAGTTAAATCCAAAAGTATTGTTTAGTGTAAAACGTTGAATATTAGCAGATAGGTTGTCGATTCATTAAATGATAAGCCGTTTCCTCTAAAAAGCTGTTTATTCAGCGTAGTGAAGCCTCACCTCCACTGACATCCATTAAAAAAATGGCTTCTAGTCTCCTTCCCCACATACTGCCAGACCAGAAGCATTAGCATTAGCTGTTTCACTTTTTCAATTATCCACAAATGCATGCACAGGATTTTGTGATTTTATTCAATGGCTGCCAGGCAAAGTTGTGTTTGTGACATAAAAAGATATTTGTGAATGTTTTTTATTTGCAAATCTTGTTTTTGTTTTTTATTTGTCATTGCATTTAATTTTTGTTAATCTCTTCACATTTCTTTCTGTTTGTTTAGAATTACGCTACAATTCTACCCCCATAGCTATAATATCATCTGGTTTAAGCATATATCTTAGTTAAAGGTTATTTCCAATAATGCAATATGGTTCGTCATTAACTAAAAGTAGAATATTACTAAAGAAAGTCAACTTCATTTAAATCTAAGTTTGTAAACCAATAAGTAAATGCCTAATTCTTTCATGAAACTCTAGATGGCGCAGGCTGACGGGTTAACGTAACTGATGATATTCACAGCCTTATACCACTTGGCACAAGCAGATCTATATTTATTTCTATAATACATATTACTAATCAAAAATTACATTTTGATGTATTTACAGTAGGAATTTTACAAAATATCTTAATGGAATATGATTGCTATTTAATTTCCTAATGATTTTTGGTATAAAAGAAAAATCAATAATTTTGACCCATACCCATGTATTTTCAGATCTATTCACAGCCTTATACCACTTGGCACAAGCAGATCCAAGACCAAATACATTAACATTGTCATATCCATTACCATGATAAAATCTTCCGAGAGTTGTCGTGGAAGAAATGAATAAGTAAGCATGCTTGTTCCTTAAAGAACAACAACTGAAGAACATTTGTGATTAATGTGTAAGAGTAGAGTATTTTTTACTTTGTTTAAATTTGTTGGAATAATTTGCAGCATTGTACACAAAATTAATCTAAACAAAATATTAGTAAATATCTCTGTGCTGTATCTACATACTTTTGTCTCTGTTTTACAGGTGACACCCAAGTCCAAGAGAAAGAGTATTCACAGTCGAATGCTGAGGCCAGTATCCAGAGCATTTGGTGAGTTTTTAATGCTTGAATGTGCAATGACATTTTAATATGCTGTCTGTTTCAGCTAAATGCTGTTTTTTTCTTTCTGTTCATCAAAAAATCCTGAAAGAAATTGTACACAACTATTTTCAACATTAAAAATAGTTTCCTGAGCAGCAAATCAATGTTAGAATACTTTCTGAAGGATAATGTGACTGAAGACGAGTGATTATGCTGAAAATTCAGGAATAAATTGCATTTTAAAATATATTTAAATGAAAATAAATAAATGTAATATCTGTTTTTGCTATATTTTGGACCAAATAAATCCAGCCTTAGTGAGAAGAAAAGACTTATTTTTAAAATATTTTTAAATCTGACCAATCTAAAACCTTTGAACGGTAGTTTATGTATAGTTTATGTATCGTGGGTTCAAATCTCAGGTTGAGCAGGGATTGTACTGTAAGTGAATATCCAGCACTCTCTCCACCCTCAATACCACGACTGCATTGCTTTTATTTACAAATCAGGGACTATGCCAGAACTATGGCTAATTGGCTCTCTCTTGTTCATTAGAGATGGAGTTTGACTTGAATAAGGCTCTTGAGGATGTGCCTGTACACATAGAAGACCCTTCCCCACCCCCTAAGATGGAAAAAAAGCCGTTCACAACTATGGGGGAACTTCCATCTGAGGAATGCAGAAAGCTACAACACTACACCAAATTGCGGCCCAGAAGAAATAAAAAGACACATTCCAGGAAGATTCCAGTGAGTCATGTGCCATAGATGTACTTTTACTGTTTCTTTAACCTGTTAATTAGCGGAACACTGGGTGTGGCTTTACAATGCCCTGTTTTAATAACATGTATTTTAGTATGCATCGTAAATTGACACAGAATTAAATAAGCTGCGCTTAAAAGTTAGTTATCAAGCATCTCAGTCGTAATTTAAGTGAAGTCTAAATATTAAGTGTCAGTCTTAGAGATGATTCACGACACTTTGCACTGCATGCCACAAACATGATTTTGTATGACGAAATACACATGGACCAATAGAATAGATTTCCTTTTTTAGGAATATTCTCAGAAATTTAAATTGAATTGTTAAATTACATTCAAGACACATTTGACAATAAAGAATAAGAGAATACATTATGCCAAGGAAACAAAGCTTCATCACAATCTTCAATTTAGGCTTGTGCTGATAGATGAAAGTATTGCCTGATTGCTGACATATTGCCTGTTGCTGATGCCTTTGACAACAGCAAGACACAATCAGCAATCATTTTTATTATTATTATTCGTCAAAAATTGCATCTATCTTTACTGATCAGCGCAGAGAGCTGCTTTAGAAACTTGCCGCGTACGTGGCTGCAATCAGCTCTGGTGTCCATGTCAGAGCCGTAATACGATGCAGACATGTGCAGTGTAAATAAGGGGTAAGAAATTTATTCATCATACAGTGCAAATAGCTTCACTGATTATAACGGGAGTGTGTTTAAAGAGCATACAATACTAGTGCTAGACTGAAGTCGGTTATGATGTTCTTCGGTAATGTAAATGTTCTTTGCTCATTTTGAATTACTGAGGAAATGTAACCGCTTGATTGAGTAACCATTTAATCAAACATTTCAAAAACATTCCTCCTCTCCTGAAAGATTTGTGCACATCTCTGTCTCCTCATCACCGTCACAAGCCCCTACTGGCAACTCCTAACCATTTGAGAGACCTCTTGAGCTGTCTTAAATAACTGGGAGAGTAAGAGTGATTCTTAGCTGTAAGAAATTTGATGACTTGCTTTTATACTTAAGTTTGAAAGTAGGAAAATAATTACAATAATAATAAGTAAAAGTAGTTTCAATGTAGCTGGCTACTTTTGATAGTACTTTTTCAGAAGGGTTAAAAACAACAACAAAATATGCTAGGGCTGGGCAAACAAAAAAAAATAGATTTCTCGATTTTAATAGATTCTCATTTTAATGAAAAAAATCAATTCTTAAATCACAATCGATCTTTTGGTCTATGCTGTTTTCAGTTAATGAATAAATAGTACATAGTGTGTCTTCCTTCCAAAAAATAGCAATAGGCTAGGCTTTGTGTTACTTTTGATATAAAACAAAGTCTCAGATTTCAAATTCTGTCCATTTCATTAGGAAATTCAAGCAATAAATACCGTTTTGGTGCTCTTTAATGTGGCGTGATAGATCGATGTAGCTTCTGTGTACTCGTCTGTGCGTAATCAAACGCATAGGAAAACATTTGTTACACCATGCCTACACTGGACGTGACGCGACACGCTGCGGCAACAGTATGGCAAGCCAAAGAGGTCAGAATTACGCTATAGATAAATCACGTTTACATACAAAACACAGTTTTTGACGGCGTTTAAACTATATTAGCACAGTCAAATACGCTGTCCTGATAGCAAACGCATAAAAAAAATGTGCGTAAAATGTACAAAAAGTACATTTAGTGTTTGTAAAAAGCGCCGCTGTATGGCTTTGCCACAGGGCGCCGTTAAAAAAGTTGTTCTGATTGCACAAAAGTGCGCGTTACTTACTGCATTTTCCTTGTAGTATAATTAGCCACGCCCGCTGA
This sequence comes from Labeo rohita, assembly GCF_022985175.1. Classification (NCBI taxonomy): domain Eukaryota; kingdom Metazoa; phylum Chordata; class Actinopteri; order Cypriniformes; family Cyprinidae; genus Labeo; species Labeo rohita. The sequence continues at coordinate 5,034 of NW_026127631.1, forward strand.
TTTCCACAGCCAGTAATATTGAACTAAATCAATGATGAACAGAACCAGACCAGACTACTTCACCACGGATCGTTTCAGCGGAAATGCCTGCAAACTGATAGGAAATATTTATGTAAAACATATCACTACTAACATTGAATATAGACCGTTTCCACATCTTTATCACACTTTAATGTAATTGTTAATTACATGGACAGCATTTTAGCATACCAGCCCCATCTGCATGCTGCTGAATAACAAGATGTTATGCCATGAATCAGAATCAGAAAGAGCTTTTATTGCCAAATATGCTTGCGCATACTAGGAATTTGTTTTAGTGTCATTAGCTTCCAGTACACAGAAACAGCAACAACATACAGACAATAAACATAAGATGAGAATAAAATACACATATGTAAATATAAATAGAAAAACTTAGAAAAATAAGATGAGAATAAAATACACATATGTAAATATAAATAGATAAAAATCAGAAAAATAAATTGAGAAATAAATAATTGGTATGTACAGTCATGCTATAGATGATAGAATAGAATAGAATAGAATAGAATAGAATAGAATAGAATAGAATAGAAAGAGGTGGAGATGCAGGGATGTGCTAGGATGGGGGTGGTAACTAATAAGTGAAAGTTATTGCACATTATATTGCACAATGGGGGGAACATTTAACTGTTCATAAGGAGAATTGCCTGGGGGAAAAAACTGTTCTTGTGCCTGGTTGTCCTGGTGTTTGGGGCTCTGTAGCACCGGCCAGATGGTAAAAGTTCAAAGAGATGATGGCTTGGATGTGAGGGATCCAGAGTGATTTTATGAGCTCCTTTCCTCACTCTGGATGAATACAGTTCTTGAAGGGTGGGCAGGGGAGCACCAATAATCCTCTCTGCAGTCCGACCTATTCTCTGTAATCTTCTGATGTCTGGTTTTGTAGCTGAGCCAAACCAGACAGTTATTGATGTGCAGAGAACAGACTCAATGATGGCTGAGTAGAACTGTTTTAGCAGCTCCTGTGGTAGGTTGAACTTTCTTAGCTGGCGAAGGAAGTACAACCTTTGTTGGGCCTTTTTTTTACAATGGAGTTGATGTGAGTGATCCACTTCAAGTCCTGGGAGATGACAGATCCCAAGAACTTGAATGTCTCCACTGTAACCACAGTCTTCCACAGTTCTCTTTGGCTTGATGAAGATGTCTGAGTTTTGTTGTAAACCATGGCTTATCATTGTTGAATGTTAAATAAGTCCTGGTAGGAATGCATATATCCTCACAGAAACTGGTATATGAAGTTACAGTCTCTGTGAGTTCGTCCAGATCCTTTGCAGCAGGTTCAGAAACACTCCACTCAGTCCATTCGAAACAGGCTTGTAAAACCCACTCTGTTTCATTAGTCCATCTCCTTACAGTCTTTAATACAGATTTAGCTTTTTTCAGTTTCTGCCTGTAGGTCGGTATAAGATGAACCAAACAGTGATCAGAGAGTCCCAAAGCTGCCCGTGGGACAGAGTGATATGCATTCCTTATTGTGGTGTAACAGTGATCCAATATATTACTGTCTCTGGTGGGGCATGTAACATGCTGACTGTATTTGGACAGTTCACGGGAGAAATTTGCTTTGTTAAAAACCCCAAGAATGATTAAGACAGAGTCCGGGTGTTTTTTTACTCCGTGTCTGCGATCTGATAGGCGAGTTTCTGTAAAGCCAGGCTCACCTGAGCTTGCAGTGGAATGTAGACGCTCACGAGAATGAACAAGCAAAACTCTCGCGGGGAATAGAACGGCTTACAGTTAATAAAATGCGCTTCTAAGGCCCAATCCCAATTCTATTTTCTACCCCTTTGCCTACCCCTCGCCCCTTCCCCTTGCCCCTTAAAACAACGTGGTAAGGGGAAGGGTTAAAAATGTTCCCCTAAGAAATGGGACACCACTACTACACTGTCATACGTCATCATACGTAGTGACAGTTTCGCCGTTTTCTCCAACATTACACAACTAATTAAACTCGATCTTTACATTCTTAACTTTAATGCAGATTTTAGATATTAGCCGTCGATCACTCCCTGTCACTGACACTGCGCTCCGCTGAAACTCGGAACCGGCCGTTTTTTCTCTCTCTCAACCAACCTCTGTTCCGGATTTGTAAACTACATTGAAATTAGGGGTGTGTGATACGACGATTTTTGTTTGTGGACAAATAAAATGTCTCCACAATCTGCTTTTGAAGAAATATACTGCATTTCGTGCTACAGCGCACATTCTGTCAGACGCAATTCTGGTGCCTCCGTCTCAATATACTGTACAACGCAGCATACATTCACATCAAATGATAACTCAGCTTCAGAGTTTCACTCAGGCAGGGGCGTAATTTCCACTGGGGACACACTTTTCAAAATCCCCACACTTTCAAATTGTTTTGTTAAATTAATGTGTTGTATTGTAGAATGTACGCTCAGCACCGCCGAGAGTTCAGCTCCATCGTTAAAACGAAACCGATTCGCATTCAAAAGCAATTTTAATACCCCACGTTTAGAGAGCTACTCCCCAAAGTGCGCAAATTAGACTACATAACATATCTGGGCTGTAGGCTATAGGTTGTGTAGTTGTATTTAATACAACCTTAATATGCATTTGGTGCTCCTAAATTTTTTTTGGTGCTCCAGTGCTACCAAGTAAAAAAGTTAATTTCGAGCCCTGTAGATAAAAATATATTTTATAATATCGTGCAATCAGTGCTATCCGCTAGCAAACTTTAGCGATTTTTTGCAAACGTTTCTTTACAGAACATCACCGTAAACACAAACACAAGATTGAAGGTAATATACATATAATGAAAAACTGTCATAAAAATCCTTATTAATGGCAAAAATTACTTACATTTATGGGTCTGCTTCCTCCAGGTTTCCGTGAAGCACAGAGCAGCGGAGTTTGAAAAGTCTTTATTTGTCTGAGTGAGCAAAAGTAGTTCATCCGTTTTGTTGGGTAGAGAGCGGAGATTCGCCAGATGGATGTTAGGCAGTGCCGTACGGAATCCGCGTTGTCTAAGCTTCATGAGCGCGCTGCGAATTCATTCATTCCCCTCCTGCGAATCCTGAAGCGCTTGATCAGCGCCGCCGCTCCGCAAACTACGATGTTTAGCAAAACGTCCGAATAATCGAAAACCGGTATTATTATTATTATTATTATTATTATTTCGTTTGTTTTTTGAGAAACGGAAAAACAAAAAATAAGATGTGTTTCGTATTTTTTGTTCATGGGTAAAATAAATTATCTTATGCTTTAATATTTGTTTCATGTGCGTAGGGTACCTTACATTTTAGTCTGATTATATATTAGCTATATATATTAATTTGTGTTCTTCTTCTATGGTCAATTCCAGGCTTTATATTGAATAGGCTGCGCGTGGGTGTGAGCACAATCAAAGAATTCATATTTTTTCATTTTATTTATATTATCTTATTATTTTTATTAATTAAAATTTAAGCCCCACATTCTCAACTTGTCTTGATAGAGAGGACTGTCTTGTCATTATTTTCCCGCTTTTGCAAGTTAACTGTCTACATCAGAAACCAGTTTCTCAGTTATGAGGAAAGTAGAAAACTGGCTCCGAACTTCAGTGGCACATGTCTTCAATTTCCCTCTTTCGTTCGCTTTCCTTCGCTTTTAAATAGCTTGTAAATGTGCAGTGCGTATTTTACTTTCACTTTTAAATTAGCGGCAATTCGGCGTCAATTGCTTAAATCCCATTCAAGCAACAACAAAATACAACGTTCAAGTCAATTAGCCTATAAATGAATCATGGAACTTTTATTAACAAAACAAATAAAAATAACTTACACCATGCTATAATGCCTAATATAAAATAACAAATAACTTAGGCTAGGCCTACATACATTTTAAATAGCCTATTATACAAAACTGAAAATCGGTAAACACTGTGGAACCAAATAAATATAAGAAACGTATTAGCAAAACTAATAAGAAAGAAATTACACAAAGTAAAAATCAGCAAACACTGTAGAACCAAAATAAATTAAAGCTGCAAGCAGCGATGAAAGGGCCCTCGCACCCGGGCTCACCGCCGATCGGTGGTGAATGGTGGACACTATGCTTTTCACATAGTAAATTTAGGAGAAATATGTCAGAGTCATTTATATGTGCCAAACTTCCTGCTGCCAGTTGGTGGCGCTATGTCTATAACTGAATATTGACATGTAGATGTGTTCAGGCCAGCACTTTTGTCAAATATAAGAAGTTTGGTGCAGATTGAACACAGTATGCTTGAGCTAGACATTACATATCTTGTTGCCAACAGGTGGCGCTATGATTATATCTGAGTATTGGTCTTTAGGTGTCTTCAGGCCAGTACTCTTACCAAACATGTGAAGTTTGGGGCAGATCAGACATTGCATGTTTAAGTTAGTGTAAAATAAGTCATTTCCTGTTGCCAACAGGTGGCGCTATGATAATAACTGAATATTGGCCTCTAGATGTGTTCAGGCCAGGACTCTTATTGAACGTGAAGTTTGGGGCAGATGGGACATTTTATGGCGAAACATCGAAATTTGACAGGCCGCCACGGACACGCCCTACAGCGAAAACTCAAGATCTTCGCAATTTAACGTCACAAAGGGCTTTAGATTAGACTGACCAAATTTGGTGTTGATCTGAATAAATCTCTAGGAGGAGTTCATTCAAATACGATGCCTGGTAATGGCAAAAATGACACAAAAATTACTGAGAAATTTAAAAATAACCGACTTCCTGTTGGGTTTCAGATTTTCCTCCAAGAGACTTTTTTGTGGGTATTGCTGTGTTACATGTGCTTACCAATTTTCATACATGTACGTGAAACGTAGCGGGAGGGGCACTTCATAGAAAGTGAATAGGTGGCGCTGTCGAGCCATTTAGCCACACCCACTTCTGAAACCCATATCAGACGTAAATTTTCGCCAGTTCTGATGCGTGTGCAAAGTTTGATGACTTTTCGGGCATGTTTAGGCCCTCTAAAATGCGATTCATTTTGGAGAAGAAGAAGAAGAAGAAGAAGAAGAAGAATAAACGGAGCAATTCCAATAGGGTCCTCACACCATCGGTGCTCGGACCCTAATAATAAACAGAGCAATTCCAAGAGGGTCCTCGCACCACCGGTGCTCGGGCCCTAATAATTAAAGCTGCAAGCAGCGATGAAAGGGCCCTCGCACCCGGGCTCACCGCCGATCGGTGGCGAATGGTGGGCACTATGCTTTTCACATAGTAAATTTAGGAGGAATATGTCAAAGTCATTTAGATGTGCCAAACTTCCTGCTGCCAGCTGGTGGCGCTATGCCTATAACTGAATATTGGCATGTAGATGTGTTCAGGCCAGCACTTTTATCAAACATATGAAGTTTGGTGCAGATTGAACATAGTATGCTTGAGCTAGTGTAAGACATGACATATCCTGCTGCCAACAGGTGGCGCTATGATTATATCTGAATATTGGTCTTTAGGTGTCTTCAGGCCAGTACTCTTACCAAACATGTGAAGTTTGGTGCAGATCAGACATTGCATGTTTAAGTTAGTGTAAAATAAGTCATTTCCTGTTGCCAGCAGGTGGCGCTATGATTATAATGGAATATTGGCCTCTAGATGTGTTCAGGCCAGGACTCTTATCAAACATGTGAAGTTTGGGGCAGATCGGACATTGTATGGCTGAGTTATAACAACTTCTATTCCCATGGCGAAACATCGAACTTTGTCAGGCCGCCACGGACACGCCCTTCAACGAAAACTCAAGATCTTCACAATTTAACATGGCAAAGGCCTTTAGATTAGACTGACCAAATATAATGTTGATTTCATTAAATCTCTAGGAGGAGTTTCTTACAGCGTAAAACATGTCACTTCCTGTTGCCAGCAGGTGGCGCTATGACTATAACTGAATATGGTCATGGGTATGTGTTCAGGACCAGACTCTTATCAAACATGTGAAGTTTGGGGCAGATCAGACATTGTATGGCTGAGTTATAACAACTTCCTTTTTCATGGCGAATCATCGAAATTTGACAGGCCGCCACGGACACGCCCTCCAACGAAAACTCTAGATCTTCGCAATTTAACGTCACAAAGGGCTTTAGATTAGACTGACCAAATTTGGTGTTGATCTGAATAAATCTCTAGGAGGAGTTCGTTTTAATACGACGCCTGGAAATGGCAAAAATGACACAAAATTTGCTGGAAAAATTAAAAATAACTGACTTCCTGTTGGGTTTTTGGATTTGTACCAAGAGACTTTTTGTAGGTATTGGTGTGTTACATGTGTGTACCAATTTTCATACATGTACGTGAAACGTAGCGGGAGGGGCACTCGTTGAAAGTGAATAGGTGGCGCTGTCGAGCCATTTTGCCACACCCACTTCTGAAACCCATATCAGACGTAAATTTTCGCCAGTTCTGATGCGTGTGCAAAGTTTTATGACTTTTCGGGCATGTTTAGGCCCTCAAAAAATTCATTTTGGAGATTCATTTTGGAAGAAGAAGAATAATAAACAGAGCAATTCCAAAGGGTCCTCGCACCTGCGGTGCTCGGGAATAATAATAATAATTAAAGCTGCAAGCAGCGATGAAAGGGCCCTCGCACCCGGGCTCACCGCCGATCGGTGGCGAATGGTGGGCACTATGCTTTTCACATAGTAAATTTAGGAGGAATATGTCAAAGTCATTTATATGTGCCAAACTTCCTGCTGCCAGCTGGTGGCGCTATGCCTATAACTGAATATTGGCATGTAGATGTGTTCAGGCCAGCACTTTTATCAAACATATGAAGTTTGGTGCAGATTGAACATGGCATGCTTGAGTTAGTGTAAGACATTACATATCTTGCTGCCAACAGGTGGCGCTATGATTATATCTGAATATTGGTCTTTAGGTGTCTTCAGGCCAGTACTCTTACCAAACATGTGAAGTTTGGTGCAGATCAGACATTGCATGTTTAAGTTAGTGTAAAATAAGTCATTTCCTGTTGCCAACAGGTGGCGCTATGATAATAACTGAATATTGGCCTCTAGATGTGTTCAGGCCAGGACTCTTATCAAACATGTGAAGTTTGGGGCAGATCGGACATTGTATGGCTGAGTTACAACAACTTCTATTCCCATGGCGAAACATCGAACTTTGTCAGGCCGCCACGGACACGCCCTTCAACGAAAACTCAAGATCTTCACAATTTAACATGGCAAAGGCCTTTAGAGTAGACTGACCAAATTTGGTGTTGATCTGAATAAATCTCTAGGAGGAGTCCGTTACAGAGTAAAACATGTCACTTCCTGTTGCCAGCAGGTGGCGCTATGACTAAAACTGAATATGACTATGGGCATGTGTTCAGGACCGGACTCTTATCAAACATGTGAAGTTTGGGGCAGATCAGACATTGTATGGCTGAGTTATAACAACTTCCTTTTTCATGGCGAATCATCGAAATTTGACAGGCCGCCACGGACACGCCCTCCAGCGAAAACTCTAGATCTTCGCAATTTAACGTCACAAAGGGCTTTAGATTAGACTGACCAAATTTGGTGTTGATCCGAATAAATCTCTAGGAGGAGTTCGTTTTAATACGACGCCTGGAAATGGCAAAAATGACACAAAATTTGCTGAGAAAATGAAAAATATCTGACTTCCTGTTGGGTTTTGGATTTTCCTCCAAGAGACTTTTTTGTGGGTATTTGTGTGTTACATGTGTGTACCAATTTTCATACATGTACGTGAAACGTAGCGGGAGGGGCACTTCATAGAAAGTGAATAGGTGGCGCTGTCGAGCCATTTTGCCACACCCACTTCTGAAACCCATATCAGACGTAAATTTTCGCCAGGTCTGATGCGTGTGCAAAGTTTCATGACTTTTCGGGCATGTTTAGGCCCTCAAAAATGCGATTCATTTTGGAGAAGAAGAAGAATAAAAATAATTAAAGCTGCAAGCAGCGATGAACGGGCCCTCGCACCCGGGCTCACCGCCGACCGGTGGCTTTAGGGAAACAGCGAACGGTGGGCACTATGCTTTTAACATAGTAAATTTAGGAGGAATATATCAAAGTCATTTAGATGTGCCAAACTTCATGCTGCCAGCTGGTGGCGCTATGCCTATAACTGAATATTGGCATGTAGACGTCTTCAGGTCAGCGCTTTTATCAAACATATGAAGTTTGGTGCAGATTGAACATGGTATGCTTGAGTTAGTGTAAGACAAGTCATTTCCTGTTGCCAGCTGGTGGCGCTATAATTGTAATGGAATATTGGCCTTTAGATGTGTTCAGGCCAGGACTCTTATCGAACATATGAAGTTTGGGGCAGATCGGACATTGTATGGCTGAGTTACAACAACTTCCTGTTTCATGGCATTAATAGCATGCATTAGCACTTAGAAAGTGTTTCTAGCATATTTAGCACAATATGGCATATTTTGCTGTGCTTTTAATAGACCATCACAGTGTTAAACATGTCACTTCCGGTTGCCAGCAGGTGGCGCTATGACTTTAACTGAATATGAGCATGTAGATATCTTCAGGCCAGGACTCTTATCAAACATGTGAAGTTTGGGGAAGATTGGACATTGTTTGCAGGAATTGCAACAACTTCCTGTTTCATGGCTTTAACAAGATGCTTTAGCACTTAGTAAGTGTTGCTAGCATGTTTGAGTGTGTTTTTAGCAAGTTTAGCACTCAGTGGCTTATTTTTGTGTGTTGCTAATAGTGTATCACAGTGTTAAACATGTGTCACTTCCTGTTAACAGTAGGTGGCGCTATGACTATAACTGAATATTGTTATGTAAATGTGTTCAGACCAGGACTCTTATCAAACCTGTTAAGTTTGGGGCAGATTGGACATTGCATGCCTGAGTTACTGTAGCTTCCTGTTTCATTGCATTAATAACATGCTTTAGCACTTAGCTAAGTGTTGCTAACATGTTATAGCATGTTTCTAGCATGTTGCTACCCTATTTAACACACTTGTTGATATTTCTAAAATGTTGCGTTCATTACAGAGTGCAACATCTCACTTCCTGTTGCCAGCAGGTGGAGCTATGACTATAACTGAATATGGGCATGGGCATGTGTTCAGGCCAGGACTCTTATCAAACATGTTAAGCTTGGGGCATATTGGATATTGTATGCCTGAGTTACAGTAACTTCCTGTTTCATTGTATTATTAGCATGCTTTAGCATTTTAGCTAAGTGTTGCTAGCATGCTTTACTATGTTTGTAGCATGTTGAATATTAAGTTTGGGTCAGATTGGACATTGTATGCATGAGTTACAGCAATTTGTCTTTGTATTAATATCATGCTTTAGCTCTTAGCTAAGTGTTGCTAGCATGTTTTAACATGATTCTAGCATGATGCTAGCCTATTTAAAACTTGCTAATGCTTTTTAATATGTTGCTAGGAGTCCGTAACACCGTTAAACATGTCACTTCCTGTTGTCAGGAGGTGGCGCTATAACTATAACTGAATATGGGCATGTATATATCTTCAGACCAGGACTCTTATCAAACATGTGAAGTTTGGGGCAGATTGGACATTGTTTACATGAATTACAACAACTTCCTGTTTTATGTCTTTAACAACATGCTTTAGCATTAAGTAAGTGTTGCTAGCATGTTTGAGTGTGTTTTTAACTACTTTAGCACTCAATGGCTTTTTAGTGTGTTGATAATAGTGTATCACAGTGTTAAACATGTCACTTCCTGTTGACAGTAGGTGGCGCTATGACTATAACTGAATATAGGCACGTAAAAGTGTTCAGGCTAGAACTCTTATCAAACATATTAAGTTTGGGGCAGATTGGACATTGCATGCCTGAGTTACAGTAACTTCCTGTTTCATTGCATTAATAGCATGCTTTAGCATTTAGCTAAGTGTCGCTAACATGTTTTAGCATGTTTCTAGCATGTTGCTACCCTATTTAACATTTGCTGATATTTTTAAAATGTTGCTAGGCATCCACAACAGTATTAAACATGTGACTTCCTGTTGCCAGCAGGTGGCGCTATGACTATAACTGAATATGGGCATGGGCATGTGTTCAGACCAGGGCTCTTATCAAACATGTTAAGTTTGGGGCAGATTGGACATTGTATGCCTGAGTTAAAGTAACTTCCTGTTTCATTGTATTATTAGCATGCTTTAGCATATTAGCTAAGTGTTGCTAGCATGCTTTACTATGTTCGTAGCATGTTGAATATTAAATTTGGGTCAGATTGGACATTGTGTGCATGAGTTACAGCAATTTTCTTTTTCTTTGTATTAATAGCATGCATTAGCTCTTAGCTAAGTGTTGCTAGCATGTTGTAGCATGATTGTAGCATGTTGCTAGCCTATTTAAAACTTGCTAATGCTTTTTAATATGTTGCTAGGAGTCCGTAACAGTGTTAAACATGTCACTTCCTGTTGTCATCAGGTGGCGCTATGACTATAACTGAATATGGGCACTGACATGTGTTCAGGACCAGACTCTTATCACACCTGTGAAGTTTGAGGCAGATCGGACATTGTTTGCCTGAGTTACAGCCACTTCCTTTTTCATGGCGACACGTCAAATTTTGTCAGGCCGCCACGGACACGCCCCTCGACGAAAACTCAAAAGCTTCGCAATTTAACATCGCAAGGGCCTTATGATAACACTCAGCAAATTTGAAGATGATCGGATAAAAACTGTAGGAGGAGTTCGTTAAAGTACGAGGCCTGAAAATGGCAAAAACTGCACAAAAATCGTACAGGAAATTCAATATAACGGACTTCCTGTTGGGTTTAGGATGTTGTACCAGGAGACTTTTTGTAGGTATTGGTGTGCTACACCTGTGTACCGAGTTTCGTACATGTACGTGAAACGCAGCTCGAGGCGCACTCCGTTGAAATTTTATAGGTGGCGCTATCGAGCCATTTTGCCACACCCACTTCTGAAAACCATATCAGATGTAAATTTTCGCCAGGACTGACTGATGCGTGTGCAAGTTTCATGAGTTTTCGAGCATGTTTAGGCCCTCAAAAAGACTTTTTACTTTGGAGAAGAAGAAGAAGAAGAAGAAGAAGAAGAAGAAGCAATTCCAATAAAAGAAGAATAAACAGAGCAAAAAGGGCCCTCGCACCAGTGGGCTCATTAAAGCTGCCGATCAGGGCACCAGGGCTCACCGCGGTGGAATGGTGGGCACTATGCTTTTCACATAGTAAATTTAGGAGGAATATGTCAAAGTCATTTATATGTGCCAAACTTCCTGCTGCCAGCTGGTGGCGCTATGCCTATAACTGAATATTGGCATGTAGATGTGTTCAGGCCAGCACTTTTATCAAACATATGAAGTTTGGTGCAGATTGAACAGTATGCTTGAGCTAGTGTAAGACATGACATATCTTGCTGCCAACAGGTGGCGCTATGATTATATCTGAATATTGGTCTTTAGATGTCTTCAGGTCAGTACTCTTACCAAACATGTGAATTTGGGGCAGATCAGACATTTGCATGTCAAAGTCATTAAATAAGTCAATTTCCTGCTGCCAGCAGGTGGCGCTATGCCTATAACTGAATATTGGCATGTAGATGTGTTCAGGCCAGGACTTTTATCAAACATGTGAAGTTTGGTGCAGATTGAACATGGTATGGCTTGAGTTAGTTCCCATGGCGAAACATAACTTTTCTGCCGCCACGGACACGCTATGACGAAAACTGAATCTTGGTCTTTAACATGCAAAGGCCTTTAGATTAGACTGACCAAATATAATGTCTGAATAAATCTCTAGATCAGACATTACATGTTTAAGTAAAACATGTCACTTCCTGTTGCCAGCAGGTGGCGCTATGACTAAAACTGAATATGGCCATGGGCATGTGTTCAGGCCAGGACTCTTATCAAACATGTGAAGTTTGGGGCAGATCAGACATTGTATGGCTGAGTTATAACAACTTCCTTTTTCATGGCGAATCATCGAAATTTGACAGGCCGCCACGGACACGCCCTCCAACGAAAACTCTAGATCTTCGCAATTTAACGTCACAAAGGGCTTTAGATTAGACTGACCAAATTTGGTGTTGATCCGAATAAATCTCTAGGAGGAGTTCGTTTTAATACGACGCCTGGAAATGGCAAAAATGACACAAAATTTGCTGAGAAAATGAAAAATATCCGACTTCCTGTTGGGTTTTGGATTTTCCTCCAAGAGACTTTTTTGTAGGTATTGGTGTGTTACATGTGTGTACCAATTTTCATACATGTACGTGAAACGTAGCGGGAGGGGCACTTCGCTGAAAGTGAATAGGTGGCGCTGTCGAGCCATTTTGCCACACCCACTTCTGAAACCCATATCAGACGTAAATTTTCGCCAGGTCTGATGCGTGTGCAAAGTTTCATGACTTTTCGGGCATGTTTAGGCCCTCAAAAATGCGATTCATTTTGGAGAATAATAATAATAATAATAATAATAAACGGAGCAATTCCAAGAGGGTCCTCGCACCACCGGTGCTCGGGCCCTAATAATAATAATAATAAACGGAGCAATTCCAAGAGGGTCCTCGCACCACCGGTGCTCGGGCCCTAATAAACTGAGCAATTCCAAGAGGGTCCTCGCACCACCTCCCAAGAGGGGATGAGATGCGACCGAGGAGGGTTCAGCCTCCGGGCTCCTCTAAGAAACCTGATTATCAAATCGTGTTTCCCCACCGATCTGCCCCCCCACCAAGTCATGGTTAGCTGCTATAGCTGCGACATGAACCTTGAGTGTTGAGGCAGACAGGTGCCTGTCCAGGCCTTCTTGAAGGAAGGATAACACTGATTTGATGCCACAACTCCGTGGGTCCTTCCCGTGAGAAGAACACCAGTTAACAAAGATGCGCCATTTTAGGTCATACAGCCGTCTGGTAGAGGGGGCTCTTGCCTGTAGAAGTGTGTTTACCACTGAAGGTGAAAGGTCTCTGAAGTCCTCCTGGTCGCGTCCAGGGACCAAAGGTGGAGGTTCCAAAGATCGGGGCGCGGGTGCCAAATTGTGCCCTTCCCCTGAGAAAGGAGGTCCTTCCTCAGAGGAATGTGCCAGGGAGGGGCTGATGCCAGGAGCACCAGGTCCGAGAACCAGGTTCTGTTGGGCCAGAAGGGGGCTACCAAGAGAATCTGTTCCTTGTCCTCCCTGACTTTGCACAAGGTTTGTGCGATGAGGCTCACTGGGGGAAACGCATACTTGAGCCGGCCCCTCGGCCAACTGTGTGCCAGTGCGTCTATACCGAGGGGGGCCTCGGTTAGCCCGTACCATAACTGGCAGTGGGTGGATTCCGGTGAGCCAAAGAGGTCTACTTGTGCCTGGCCGAATCGATCCCAAATCAGTTGGACCGACTGGGGGTGGAGCCTCCACTCGCCTCCGAGCAAAACCTGTCGTGACAGGGAATCGGCCATACGATTGGCTTCGCCCGGAATGTGAGTGGCTCGTAGAGACTTGAGTCTGTGTTGACTCCAGAGCAACAGGTGGCGGGCTAGTTGTGACATGCGAAAGGAGCGTACACCGCCCTGGTGGTTGATGTAGGCCACAGTCGCAGTGTTGTCGGACCTGACCAACACGTGCTTGCCCTGAATCATAGGTCGGAACCTCCTCAGGGCCAGGAGCACTGCCAACAACTCCAGACAATTTATGTGCCAAAACAGTCGGGGGCCTGTCCAGACCCCGGAAGCTGCCTGCCCGTTGCAGGTGGCACCCCAGCCTGTCTTGGAAGCATCCGTGGTGACAACGATGCGTCTGGACACCTGTTCCAGGGGAACTCCTGACCGTAGGAACATAATGTCTGTCCAAGGGCTGAGTGTCTGGCGACACGATGATGTGATGTTTACTCGAAATGTGCCTCGATGCCACGCCCACCTGGGGACTCGAGTATGAAGCCAGTGCTGCAGCGGTCTCATGTGCATCAAACCCAGTGGCGTGACCGCGGCTGAGGATGCCATGTGCCCTAGGAGCCTCTGAACCTGTTTTAGGGGGACCGCTGACCCGCATCTGAGTGTTGCCACA
>NW_026127632.1:0-19021 GCF_022985175.1 Labeo rohita
GCTTGGTGGATGTGGCTTGAGCAGGCTTTGGCTTGGCAGGCATGACGTGAACAGGCTTTGGCTTGGTGGATGTGGCTTGAACAGGCTTTGGCTTGGTGGATGTGGCTTGAGCTGGCTGTGGTGTGGTGTGGTGGTTACTGTGGGATTGCGGGGTCCCTCGTCCACAATCCCAACAGTGTATGGTGATCCGCTTAAAAGCAGGGCATGATCAATATATTCCTCCAGTGACCAACAAATTTTCCCCCTGGCAGAATTGAACTAATGGGCTCGTTTAATCCAAAACGAAAAAAGTCCTTTAGGGCCACATCATTAAAATCTACCAAATGACACAGTCCACAAAAATCCTCAACATAATCCTCTATGGCCCGGTCGCCTTGACGAAGGCAGATGAGACGAGATACCGCTGGGTTCATGATGGCTGATTGTTTCCGCTGGATTCTTGGTAGGCGAAGTATTCTGTAACGAGGACGCAGAGGTAGAATCCAAGAGCGGATGTTTATTAAAACAATCAGCAAACATACACAATGAAGGTAATTCCAGCAGCAGAGAGGTTAGGCAGGCAGTGGGTCAGATACCGAGCAGACAGTCCAATCAAGCTAACGTAACAATGGGGGAAATCCAGAGAGCGGTAGTCAACAGGAGAATGCAGGGTCAAACCTTGAAATCAGTCCAAACAGGCAAATAAATCCAAAGGGGTAATCCAAACACAATAATCAGGAACAAAGCAAGACGGCAACAGGTAATCCAACAGAGTAAGTGAACGCTCGGTAAAGCAGGTTAAACTGGCAATACTTCGCAAATTCATGAGCACATGCTCAGTCTTTATATAGTGCCAAACAGGAAGTAACAGTAGAAGCAGCAGAGGGAGCATGCAGGCAGTACTAGGGTGAGGGCTCCCTCTGCTGGCTTGGCGTTACAGAATGATGCAATTATCCATCACGAAATGGATCCACATGCTAAAATAAATGTATGTTTCTAAGACCTAAGATATATATTAGAATATCCTAAAATAAATTTAATACAAAATTATACGCCTATAAAAAAATTAAATGTAGGAACTTCTTTTTATGTTTCTCAACCATTTCATCTCCCATGGTTCCTTTTACCTCTGTGGTAATTCTGCTGAGTTAAGCAGCTTCAGATCCTTGTCCACATTATAAAGCTCATTATGCAAAAGGAGATGAGGGACAAGAGTGTGAAAATGAACAAGAGCTTTCTACATGGATGCCAATAATCACACTAGTTTGCAAACCAGTTTTCACCCTAATTGACTTTATTCTGAAAAATCTGAGGTAAATAATAAAATTGTTCCTACTATAAATTGAATTAAGAGTTTGTGCATGCTGTGCTTATACGACATCTTCATGATTTAATTAGAAATGAAGGGGGTGTTTACACTAAAAATTAATTTAGTCCTGGTTCACTTAGCATTCACACCAGTCCTGGTCACAGGATCAGATCACTGAGGGTGCTTCTAAAAATACAGAAGGTGGTCTAACTTGAATGCTATTTTAACATATATTTTTGTCCTGTCCATTGCTATAGCACAAAGAGCGCTCCCTTTATAATCACTAAAAAGCAGCCACTATTCTTAGTTAATGGCGATCTCACAAAGTTCTGTTAACAAGCTCTCTACAACTACACATTGAATCTCTTATTTAGATAGTGTCTATACTTTGTTATAATGAGATGATTCACAAAAATGCAGAACAGCACTGGACTGCATTTTTGAGTGCTTAGTGAGTTCGAACTTAGAACTCCATTGCTATGGCACAACAAGTGCTCCCTTTATAATAGATGTCACTCATCTTTGTTCATCAGAAGATGATTTAGAACTCAGAGGGATTGGCTATTGTGTTCAAGAAATCAACAGATATGTTGGTGATTGGCTACATTGCTGTAGTATTGCTGTTAAAGGAGAAGTTCACTTCCAGAACAACAATTCACAAATAATTTACTCACCCCCTTGTCATCCGAAATGTTCATGTCATTCTATTGTTACGACCCTTGGTGGCTGCCACTTACTCAAAGGAAGTGAAGTGTGTGTCCATCTCAGCTTCCCTGAAAGGAGGCACCAACTTAACATGCTCACTAACATCAAATACAGATGGAGTACTGATACCATGCACTAGTGTTGAAACTCCAGAGAGGGTAGAATTGACATCTACTATGGGCTGAGCAGAGGTAGAAGAGCTAGGTCTATCATGACTACATAATCTTGCAGTCTCCAGCTCTAGCTGTTGCAAACGCAACATGAGGTTCTCATGCTCTTGCCTTTTTATCTGCAATTCAAGTTCTTTTAACCTGATTGCCAACAAGAGATCATAGTGACAATCAAAGATCCTTTATACATTTATTTACAGAACCACAAGTGAAAGCACAACTTCAGGGGTGAGCAAAGGCCAAAACAGAAAACAAACATCAAGCAAATAAACATACAATAAATTACCCTAACTCCCACTCTAATGAAAAACAGGAGAAAACAATATTTACGAAAGAAAATGGCACTCACCCCCTACAGTTTCCAAGTATGGAAAAAGGTTATTTACAATACTGAAAAAAATGGAAAAGAGATTGACAACAACTTATCAACTCAAATCCAAAATTCACACTGCACACAACAGGCAGATCAACAGGCAAGCTAACGGTGGCAATGGTGCATGCAGCCGGCAGCTTCTGAATAGAGAAGCAAGCGCTGCAGTGATGCTGGAAGTATGGCCCGAGACGCAGCGTCTCGTTCCCTCGGGGAAACATGGTTACATATGTAACCTGAGACGTTCCCCTTCAGGAACTCGAGCTGCATCGAAACGCTATGGGAACAAGATGCCCACGCCACCAGACTTCAAATCCCTGCCTAGTATGGAAGAGCACAGCTAGGGAGAGAGAAAAAGAGAGAAAAGAGCCAGGAGTGGCACAAGTCCAGGAAAGAACCTTAAAGTCAAAGGGGTGGACATTCCGCAGCATTCTGAAGCCAACTTAAGAGAAGAGAGCCTTGACCCCCAAGAAGGGAGGGTCAGAGGACTCGAGGCTATGAAATAGCGTCCCGACCACACTTAGCAAAGCTACACCTGGCCAAAGGCCTAGGCCTCAGTGCACCGCGGAGGAAACGTGTAACGAGGGGGTTCCTACCCACTGAGGAGCCACCCAGAGGGGCGTCGTAGGCCGAAATAGCCGCCACGTAGACCTTCAGGGTCTGGAGAACCGAACCTGCAGAAACCCCAGCACTGTACCAACTGGGCAGTTAACTGTCCTGCTGGCGGTCTCCGCACCATGAAGTGAAAGGTTTCCACTTCAGGGTGTACAGTTTCCTCGAGGAGGGAGCTCTGGATTGGAGGATGGTCTCAACAACCTCAGTTGAGAGACCGGAAGCTATGAGGTGTGCCCCCTCAGGGGCCACACCCACAACTTCCAAAACTCCAGCGAGGGAAAAATGGCGCACTCTCTCCAGAACTCCTGGGCGCAGAGCAATCGGGGGAAAGGAGTACGGACGAAGCCTCGGCCACGTCTGTAACATGGCATCCAGCCCCTGTGGAGCTGGATGTGTCAGAGAGCACCAGAGGGGACATTGCGATGTCTCTCCAGTCGCAAAGAGGTCCACCTGAGCCTGGCAAAACACTCTCCAAATCTGCTTCACCACCTCTGGGTGAAGCATCCATTCCCCGGGGCCTCGGCCCCTGCCTCAGCAGGATGTCTGCTCCCAAGTTGAGATGCCCAGGAATATGAACTGCTCTCAGCGAGAGAAGTTTGTCCTGGGACCACACAAGGATCTGATGCGCCAGCTTGTACAAGGGGCGCGAACGCAGACCTCCCTGATGGTTGATGTAGTAGACCACCGCTGTGCTGTCGGTGCGCACCAGCGCATGGCGGTCTCTTAGGTCTGGGAGGAAGTGTTTCAGAGCCTGAAACACGGCCAGCATCTCCAGGCAGTGATATGCTAAGTGAGACTGTGGTCACTCCACAGACCATGGGCAGGGTGGCCGTGCATGACCGCTCCCCAAACGGTGAGGAACGCATACGTCGCTAGCGTTATGCGGCAACAAGGAGCTCCCAGCACCGGGCCCTGAGACAGGAACCAAGGCTTCCTCCACATGTCCAAGGCACGTAGGTATCACCGTGTGACCTTGATGTGTGAAACGGGTTTCCCCTCGGGGAGAACCACTTGGTCCTGAGCCACCACTGTAGGGGTCTCATGTACAGCAGGCCAAAAGGTATCACGCTGGACACAGCTGCCATCAGACCCAGCAGGTGTTGAAACTGCTTTACAGTGAGTGACTGGCCTTTTCTCACTCTCACGACTGCAGTGAGGATTGACTCAATCCGAGCAGGTGACAGACGTGCCTGCATCGTGGTCAAATCCCACACCACACCCAGATAAGTGATTCTCTGTAATGGAGAAAGCACACTTTTCTTGGCGTTCAGTCTCAACCCCAACACTTTCATATGAGCGAGAACAACATCTCGATGTCGAACCCCCAAAGCTCTGAAATGATCTATTATCAACAATCGTTGATATAGATCAGTATGCGGATGCCCTGGAGTCCAGAGGAGCCAGAGCAGCATCCACACACTTGGTGAAAGTGCGGGGTGAGAGTGCAAGGCTGGATGGAAGAACCCGACACTGGTACGCTTCGCCCCCAAAGCGAACCTCAGGAACTTCCTGTGTTGAAGGATGGATATGTGGAGGTATGCGCTCTTCAGATCTGAATGCAACCTTGCCCTCCTTCTTCGGAACAATGAAGTACCGGCTGTAGAACCCAGACTCCCTGTCGTGAGAAGGGACCACATCGATGGCCTTCCTTAAGAGAGTGTCTACTTCCTGTTCCATTACCAGACCCTGCTCGGGGCCCACCAGAGTGGGAAGACCCCGTTGAAAGGTGGCGGCGGAGCGCCAAATTGAATGCGATAGCCTCGCTCTACAGTGCGTAGGACCCAAGCAGATACATTTGGGAGTAGTTTTCACGCTGCCAAATAATCTACTAAGGAAACAAGTCTCTCGAGACTGGCCTCTGGTGTTGTTTGAGCTGCTAGTTTGGTGTCCTGTAACGGATGACCGGCAGGAGACGGCCGAACTAGCTGCTGTAGAGACCCCTGCAGGGGTGGTGAGCTCCCCAGCTCCGTTACGTTTCTGGGCGGAAGACTGAGGTGTGGGCTCGCTGGAGACCGCTGCGCCCTGGAGCACCGGCAGGGTTGGCAGGCTGATCTCCCGAGGGCACCGAGGAGAGACGGGCACCGAAGAATGCCATGGACCACGCCCTTCCCCAGTAGGGCCTGCCCTGGACCATAGGAGTCAGGATTCTCCTTATACGTACTGTCTCATAGGTCTGGGTGAAAGTGTTTCAGTACCTGAAACACAGCCAGCATCTCCAGGCAGCTGAAGTGCCAAACTGGATGGTGACCGCTCCACAGACCGCGGGTGGGGTGGCCACTCATGACCACTCCCCAACTGGTGAGGGACGCGTCCGTCGCTAGCATACACGGCGACAAGGAGCTCCCAGCACCGGGCCCTGAGACAAGAACCAAGGTCTCCTCCACATGTCCAAATCACGTAGGCATCGCCGCGTGACCTTGATCATGCAAAGCAGGTTTCCCCTCAGGGAGAACCCCCTTGGTCTTGAGACAACATTGCAGGGGTCTCATGTACAGCAGGCCAACAGGTATCCCATTGGACACAGCTGCCATCAGACCCACCAGTTATGAAACTGCTTCACAGTGAGTGCCTACTTTCACTCTCTTGACTGCCATGAGGATGACTCGATCCGAGCAGGAAAAAGACATGCCTGCATCATGGTCGATCCCACACCACGCCTAGGTAGGTGGTTCTCTGTAATGGAAAAAGCACACTTTTCTCTGTGTTCAGTCACAACCCCAGTTCTTTCATATGGGCGAGGACGACATCTCGATGCCGAACCGCCCATGCTCAGAATGAGCTAATACCGACAAAATGTCAATAAGGTTCAGTATGCAGATGCCCTGGGAGCCACAGCTAAGCCACAGCAGCATCCACACACTTAGCGAAAAGTACAGGGTGAGAGTGCAGTAAATAAATTTAATTCCTCAGAATTAAATAACAATGGGAGAAGAGCTAAACATTCAAAATGCACGTTGCTTTTTTTTTTTTGGTTTCTTTTTCTCTTTTTTTGAATGAACACATTTATGAATGAACACAGCCCGCCCCCTCAAGGGCGGACTGTACATGCTCAGCTCCCGAACAAACCACACATAAATCGCTTGAATCCCCGTTCCTGTTATTTATTTATTTATTTTTAAAAGCGAGGGCAGGTAGAAACGAGCGATCTAATATGCAGTCAGCTCATATGCGGACAGCATCAAAAGGATGCGCTAGATCTAGGGAGAAGAGAGCGCTAGATCTAGGGAGAAAGGCAGAGATAGGGCGGACCCGTCTCTAACCCGTCCGTAGATCTATATGCGATCCCCACGGCCGCAGTCGCCACCCTGCCTCGGCAGAAGTGTAAGCTGAGCCGCGGGGAACGCAAACGCGGGCAGTCAGCTCCCTCGAGAACTGACTCCCATGCTTCGCTCCCAAACAGACAACACATAGACTGTGTGTATCGCCACCTGAAATGGCGCAGGCAGAGAGGAACACGCAGTCTAAAATGCCACTGCTTATATTCGTAAGAATGCTTTGTAGGACATAGTGACACTCTCAAATAAAATCTGTGCAAACTAGCACAAAAAACAGAGTGACACACACACACACAGAGCGCTTGCTGAAAGACAGAAGCTGCCGGCTGCATGCACCGCACGCGCTTTTAAGCCTCCTGGTTTCTATGTCACCCCGCTTGTGACGTCTCGCTTCTCCATTGGACTGTATGCACACGTGTTTCAGAGAGTGTGGTCACGCTGGAGGCGTTCCCATAGCGTTTCGACGCAGCTCGAGTTCCTGAAGGGGAACCTGAAATTCTTTCCTCAAAAACCAGTTTTCTTTACGACTGAAGACAGAAAGACATGAACATTTTGGATGACAAGGGGGTGAGTAAATTATTTGTAAATTGTTGTTCTGGAAGTGGACTTCTCCTTTAACATGAACCTGAGCAGGAGCTCTGCTGGCCCCAACTAGATCCTGCTCAGTACCAGCTTAAACCAGCTCATGACCAAATAAGGACCAGCTTAAACCAGCTGCCATTCTTCAAAACATACCAAACCAGCATATGCCGTTTTTTTTTTCAACACTAGATTTGATTATAATAGAACCAAACTGGCCAAGTGTAAACATACCCTATATTAATCTGGAGTAAAAGTTGTATTGTGACTGTTTTGAACTCTCACACAAACTCTTCCCTTTGTTTGTCATTCAGCAGTTTGTACACTCAAGTAATTTATGGTTACTAACTTTAAAGGGGTCATCGGCTGCAAAACTCGCTTTTACATGTTGTTTTTACCCTATTATGATAAAAAAAAAAAAAAATCCACCCAGTGGTATTTTTGTAATCTTTATAAGAAATAACCCTTTTTTCAAATCAAGCCATTCTCAGATTCTTGTCGGTGACTGCTCCGGTTATAGTTGATTGACATGACGTCTTGCCTTAGACCCGCCCTGACTGAGCTGTGAACAGTCCGACAAGAATGTCTCTGATTGAGCAATTGAGGTGTTTTATTGTTTGTAATAATGATCATAGCAGTCATCATTTACTCCCGACATCTGAGCCGCTGAAGACGCAGAGGATTAACGTTACCTTCGTTTTTGAAGGAATTGTGCCCAACGTGCCAAATCATTTGTGATGCAGCTTCACCTACAGCAGAAGTGAGTATAAGGGTTTTTATGCATCTTTGCAAATCGTCTTTCTTAATAATGTGCTAGTTACAAAGTTTTGCGGCTAAAGTAAACAGGCTCGTCACCCCACAGAAGAGAGGGGTGGGTGAGTAGAGCTCATTATCATTTAAAGGAACATACAATAGAATAGCTTGCTCTGAACAGGGCTGATTTTGACAAGGTAAAAAGGGTGTTTTTACACTATCACTGAGAAATTTTAACCAAAGTATTGTAAGAAAAAGTGAAGAGGACGTAGAAGATGATGAAGATGTTTATTGCAGCATAGCAGTGGCAAAGTACATGTTGTACCTTGGGTTCAACGGAGTCGGAATGAACCCAGAACATCCTTAGCTCAAACCTTTTATACAGTTAAAGTTTACTACCCTTAATGTAAATGAAGTTGCTCCTTTTGACTATAATTTCTTACAGTATGTTATAGACTCATATCGACTTGTGGGCATCCGGTGACCCCTTTAAACATAGACATAATCTTGAAGGTAATTTTGTTGTGACTGTTGTCAGAAAAACTTGGTAAATGAGCCTCTTGACCTTTGAAAAATATTCATGTAGTAGTGGATGAAAGCACTTATCACTATGACAGGTGTAAAGAAACGTTGTGGCCATCCTACTCTAAAGGTTAATGTCTGCATTCAGTATTAAGAAAATTTAATGAAACACAAGAGCACAATACAATCCAGTGTACTGTAGGCTTACAATATTTGTTTCTCCTAAATAATACTGCACTGCACTATAAAAATGACTAATAAATAATTTTCATGGTGCAGTAGTAGTGACTTGTTACATCAGTTTTTATGTAATTTGTCCAGAAAGCAGGTTATGTGGCACACCCGGGTATGTTTAAAGGTAAGTAAGTGGATAAACTCAGCATTTGGTTCCAAAAATGGAAGTAACTTTCAGGGTAAGTAGCCACAGCTACTTATTCTCTAAACATAACCTGCTCCAGAGTAGGTTATGTTTCAGGATTAATTTACTTCAGAGCTATCAGCGCATATGTGACAGACAATATTATATATTATTACAGCATAGTTATATATATATATATATATATATATATATAGTAGTTTGATATGTCAATTATAAAGCACTAATGTAAGTAATATATAAGGTAATATTATATTATTCTAATATAATATTTTATATTGGCATATATAATAGTTGTATAAATTATAAAACTAATATGACAAGGTAATGTTTATTCTATTATATATATATATATATATATATATACACATACATACATACATATATATATATATATATATATTCATTATATTTTATTATCATTTCACACAGCATTCCTCATTTTCTATCATGTATTTCTATAATAAAAATACATATCTGATATGATTTATTATATAATTAGCATCAAACAAACAATATAAGTGTTATTTCCTTTCCTTTCCTTTTTTAACAGAAAGGATACATTTTTTCTGATTCTTTCCAAGTCACTTTTCATTTGCATCAAGTTACAATTTACTCAATTCACATAAATAAACAAATAAATAAATAATTTGGAAAGAGATGAAATAAAGAGACATTGGATTAAATGTTTGCTTTTGCTAGAGATTTGCAGAGTTTTGCATTTTGTGGTTTTGTATTTAGGGTATGGAGACAATGAGCCAAAGAACGTGTGTAAACAGTTGTGAAGAACTGTGACACTGAAATGCACTTAAACGCCTTTACAGCAATCTGTAATCAGTTTCTGAAGTCCTCCATCTGAAGCTTCCAGTCACAGAAATGATCCACAACTCGTCCGCTGTTATGCTGAGAAATCTCAATACAGAGTGCGCTTGTAAGTTACACTAAGTCTGTGTGAACCTGTGGCCAGCACTGTTTATTTGGTGGTTTTAACAGCTCTACCAACTGTGAATGTGGGAGTCGCTTCAACAAGTTGTCTATTATGGCTTGATGAAACTGCTGTCTGTTTAAACCGCTGTAGCTGGCTAATATCAGCTGTAATCAATTCAAACTCTTTTTTTTAAAGATATTCCACCGTGTTCACCCTCTTGGATCTAACAATAAAAACTTTGATACCAAACGTCTACATCCCATCATTGTAAAATACGAACATTACAAACAGAAAGAACTGGTCAAAAGCAAGGGTAAAGAACTGCGAGGAACTACATTCGGACTTAACGATCAGTTTCCACAAATGTATACTCATTTGTAACTAAGTGTTCTTATGGCTTCATGTTGTGTCTGTCTGATATTGAATGTGTCTTGTGTGTAGCATTTTTGTTTAGATTACATCAGGGGTGCTCAACCCTGTTCCTGGAGATCTACCTTCCTGCAGAGTTTAGTTCCAACCCTAATCAAACACACCTGTCTGTAATTATCAAGTGCTCCTTCAGATCCTAATTAGCTGGTTCAGGTGTGTTTGGTCAGGGTTCGAGCTGAACTCTGCAGGAAGGTCGATCTCCAGGACCAGGGTTAAGCACCCCTGGATTACATAATAGGGTGCAGATATTAAAACAAAGCAACAAACTAAACATAAAATGTCACATATAAAATTGGTAAGCTGGAATATACGGGGCATCAACTCCGAAGATCCGAAATTTTAAACCACCTTAAAAAAAACTCAAGGCAGATTCATGTCTATTACAAGAAACCCATCTTTTGGAATCAGAACATAAAAAATTAACAAATACACACTTAACACAAATATACTCTGCATCTTACAACTCAAAGAAAAGAGGCGTAGCTATATTTTTCCGTAAAAACATTCCAGTTATTAATCAGTCAGCCATATGTGACCCAGAATGACGATAAGTTATCATCAACATATCCTTTAATAATAAAACAATAACCACTGCTAATATATATGGACCAAACACAGATGACCCCCAATTTTTCCATAATTTTTTTCTCATCACTAGCCAACCTTTCTCAGTCGGTTATCATAATTGGAGATGATTTTAATACAGTTATTGATCCAACTCAAGACAAATTGAATACACCACCACAATTTAAACCATGGCAGTCTACAGAAGCCATTACACAATATATGAATGATCTTGGTCTTGGCGATAGCTGGAGACTGCATCCACTGCATCTTCAGCGGCTCAGATGTCGGGAGTACATGACGAACACTATGTTCATTATTACATCCAGCAACACAACACCTCAATCGCTCAATCTGAGATATTCTTGTCTAACTTACATCCCTGCTCCGTCGTCGAAACAAAGAGGGCGGACTGTTACAGCTGATCTGAGGTAAAACGCTCATGTCAATCAACTATGGTGGGAGCGGCCTCTGTGGGTGTGACGCCACAACGACAGGCATCTGAGAATGGCTCGATTTGAAAAAGGGGTTATTATTTTTTCAGATTAATTAAAAACCACTGCATGGATTTTTATCATTTTAGGGTAGATTTGTACATACACTGCCAACACACATTAATGTTCAAACAACATGTAAAAGTGAACTTAGCATCCGATGATCCCTTTAAAAGGAAAAATTATATCAATCTACATATAAACACAAAAAAGAACAAAAACTATTACATATTACATACAGTGGGTACGGAAAGTATTCAGACCCCCTTAAATTTTTCACTCTTTGTTATATTGCAGCCATTTGCTAAAATCATTTAAGTTCATTTTTTTTCCTCATTAATGTACACAGAGCACCCCATATTGACAGAAAAAACACAGAATTGTTGACATTTTTGCAGATTTATTAAAAAAGAAAAACTGAAATATCACATGGTCCTAAGTATTCAGACCCTTTGCTCAGTATTTAGTAGAAGCACCCTTTTGATCTAATACAGCTATGAGTCTTTTTGGGAAAGATGCAACACGTTTTTCACACCTGGATTTGGGGATCCTCTGCCATTCCTCTTTGCAGATCCTCTCCAGTTCTGTCAGGTTGGATGGTAAACGTTGGTGGACAGCCATTTTTAGGTCTCTCCAGAGAGGCTCAATTGGGTTTAAGTCAGGGCTCTGGCTGGGCCATTCAAGAACAGTCACGGAGTTGTTGTGAAGCCACTCCTTCGTTATTTTAGCTGTGTGCTTAGGGTCATTGTTTTGTTGGAAGGTAAACTTTCGGCCCAGTCTGAGGTCCTGAGCACTCTGGAGAAGGTTTTCGTCCAGGATATCCCTGTACTTGGCTGCATTCATCTTTCCCTCAATTGCAACCAGTCGTCCTGTCCCTGCAGCTGAAAAACACCCCCACAGCATGATGCTGCCACCACCATGCTTCACTGTTGGGACTGTATTGGACAGGTGATGAGCAGTGCCTGGTTTTCTCCACATATACCACTTAGAATTAAGGCCAAAAAGTTCTATCTTGGTCTCATCAGACCAGAGAATCTTATTTCTCACCATCTTGGAGTCCTTCAGGTGTTTTTTAGCAAACTCCATGCGGGCTTTCATGTGTCTTGCACTGAGGAGAGGCTTCCGTCGGGCCACTCTGCCATAAAGCCCCGACTGGTGGAGGGCTGCAGTGATGGTTGACTTTCTAAAACTTTCTCCCACCTCCCGACTGCATCTCTGTAGCTCAGCCACAGTGATCTTTGGGTTCTTCTTTACCTCTCTCACCAAGGCTCTTCTCCCCCGATAGCTCAGTTTGGCCGGACGACCAGCTGTAGGAAGGGTTCTGGTCGTCCCAAACGTCTTCCATTTAAGGATTATGGAGGTCACTGTGCTCTTAGGAACCTTGAGTGCAGCAGAATTTTTTTTGTAACCTTGGCCAGATCTGTGTCTTGCCACAATTCTGTCTCTGACCTCTTCAGGCAGTTCCTTTGACCTCATGATTCTCATTTGCTCTGACATGCACTGTGAGCTGTAAGGTCTTATATAGACAGGTGTGTGGCTTTCCTAATCAAGTCCAATCAGTATAATCAAACACAGCTGGACTCAAATGAAGGTGTAGAACAATCTCAAGGATGATCAGAAGAAATGGACAGCACCTGAGTTAAATATATGAGTGTCACAGCAAAGGGTCTGGATACTTAGGACCATGTGATATTTCAGTTTTTCTTTAACAAATCTGCAAAAATGTCAACAGTTCTGTGTTTTTCTGTCAATATGGGGTGCTGTGTGTACATTAATGAGGAAAAAAAAAAGAACTTAAATGATTTTAGCAAATGGCTGCAATATAACAAAGAGCGAAAAATTTAAGGGGGTCTGAATACTTTCCATACCCACTGTATACAAAAACAAAATGCCTTTACAATATAAGAATAAAGCCTGAGTGTTATTTACTATACTGTTCAACAATTGCTTCTAGATGAATACATGTGTATGTAATTGACTATGTTTATATTGTAATTATATGATAGCTATATGATAACTGACTATGATGATGTCCTATTTCTTTTTGTAAGATACTTATAAATTCTGCATATTATTATTATTATCAATAATATTATTAGTTTTATTTCTATTATTATTATTATTATTATTATTATTATTAATTAATAATAATAGAGGTGGAGGTGGTGGTCGTCGTAGTATTGAGGTGTGTATGTTTATATGTATGTATATGTGTGTGGATGTATGTGTTAATGTGTATGTATAGGTATATGTATCTGTTATGTATGTGTGTATTATGTATTAGTCTGGTTCATAACTTGATGGTTTATAAGTTCTCTGGGTGTTGTGGCTGCTTTGTCCCTGTCGGTTTGGCCTGATTGACGCATCTTGTTGGCATAGACACCATATGCTTTTTAGTTTGGGTTGCCACACATCGCCACACGATTTTGCTGAGTTAGATGTGTTCCTGGGTTGACCCTGGAACAACATTTTAATCCAAAAATTTAATCTTGACCACATCCCTACACCTAAACCTAACCTTACCCATGAGTAATCCCTAAAATCAGAGGAAATGATAGATGAATTACACTGATGTACAAGCACCAAACCCTGATTGTAAGCCTAAACTTCACAAAAACTATAAACTATAAACGTTTTTTCAAATCTAAATGGGTAATCACAATGTTGTTCCAGGGTCAACAAAGATGTTGATCCAGGAACATGTCGTACTTGGTAAAATCAGGTTCTGCTTGGGTCGCCTGCTCCTTCTGTTTGCTACCTCTGCTGGCGCTGCCCTATCTCTCTTAATTTTACGGAATAAGAGTATAATCTGAGCTGGATGTGGTGTCTCTGGTTGGGAAGCTAACTAGTGAACGTCAGGATTACAGCCAATTATATATATATATACACGAATACTTATATATATATATATATATATATATATATAAGTGATGACAAAAGGTACTGGTACAGGAGTCAGGTCTTATCATTGGCAGGGGGAGGGACAAGGCGGTTCAAGGGCGGGGTTGGGGTCTGTGCCGATGGGTCTGTTGGTTGCGCATGCCGACAGGGATGGAGTGGCTGTGGGACCTATTACTATTATTAGGGGCCAAGCACCGAAGGTGCGGTGGCACCTATTGTATCCGTTGGCGTTATTATTATTCCGCTTCTTCTTCTTCTTCCTCTTCCGCCGCAAGTCTATGGCAGCCCATAGAACCGCTTGCGGGAAAGTTGTATAATTTTGCACACTGATAGAGGACAGTCCCAACATTAACCATAGCAAGTTTGGAGTCTCTAACTCAAACTCTCTAGCGCCACCACTTGTCCAAACTTTCAAAAGATTTATGCTAATAACGTTTGAACCGTAAGCCACACAACAAAAATTCTTTTTTCCTCTGATTCCTTGGCTTATGCCGAGTTGAATGGACACCAAAATTCAAAAATCGTAAGGTTTAGTTTTTTCGCTATTCTCAATTGTTTGTAAAACCTACTTTTTCGAACTCGTCCTAGGCCGTTGCACCGATTGTCACAAAAATTGATCCAGATCATCTTCAGACCATGCTGGCAAAAAGTTATGGAATTCAAGTCGATTCGTCCAGCCGTTCACGAATAACACGCAAAATAATTCTACGAAAAGCTAGCAAAAATCAATGTGAGGCTATATCTCCGTAATAGTTTGTCATATTGACACCAAACTTGGTGTGTGTTATAACAAGCATGACCTGAGGCTAACTGCAGTGTTTCGGTGCAGTGCCCCCTAGTGGTCAGGAGATACGAAAAATGGCTATTTTTCTTTATAACGTCTGAATGATTTGTCCAAAAATCACAAAACTGGTCTCTTTAGATTCGGTGTGTCATACCGAGTCGAACCATATCCAATTTTCCCATGTCAGCCATTTTGGGTGTCGGCCATTTTGAATTTAGCTTTAAAATGCTGTATCTTGAGAACGGATTAGCGTATCGTTTCGACATTAATTACAAAAATGTTCGGCACCATGCCCTGTATGTACATAAAAATTTTGGGGCCAGCGCCACCTTGTGGTCAAAAGTTATAACGAAATTTCAAAAAATGCTAATAACTTTTGCGTACATTAGCTTATTGAAATGAAACTGATTTTGATAGATTCCTTCGGTCATGCTGAGAACACCGATACCAATTTTGCCAATTTTGGCTGAACTTCCTGTCCGCCATTTTGATTCATGTTGAAAACCTACCTTTTCGAACTCCTCCTAGACCGTTAGTCCAATTTTCACCAAATTTGACTCAGATCATCTTCAGACCATGCTGGCAAAAAGTTATGGATTTTGTGTCGATACACGAAACCGTTTTCGTTTAGCGCATCAACGAATTTACTGGAAAGATGCCAAATTGCATCCGAGTCTGTATCTCTGCAAAGCTTTGACATATTGACACCAAATTTTATATGTGCTATTGTCACCACACTCTGACCAAGCCACATCAATTTGGTAACAGTGCCACCTATGGGTCAGAAGTAATACGCCATTCACTAAACATTAATAATGAAATTTACAAAAATGCTAATAACTTCTGTTTACATTAGCCTATTGGAATGAAACCGATGCCAATAGATTCCTTGGGTCAAGTCGAGAACATTGATACCCATTATGCCGAAATTGGCCAAACTTCCTGTCCGCCATTTTGATTAATGTACAAAACCTACTTTTTCGAACTCCTCCCAGACTGTTAGTCCGATCTTCACCAAATTTGGCTCAGATCGTCTTCAGACTATGCTGGCAAAAAGTTATGAATTTCGTGTCGATATACGAAACCGTTTTCGTTTAGCGCATCAACAAATTTGCTGGAAAGATGCCAAACTACATATGAGGCTGTATCTCTGCAAACCTTTGACATAATGACGGCAAACTTTGTGTGTGTCATTGTCATTTCACACAGAACACGTCACATCAATTTGAAAACAGCACCACCTGTTGGTCAAAAGTGATAAGCCATTAAATTTTATTACGATTGGTTGTATTTATGATTTTTCAGCCATTTCAACTGATATTATCCTAAAATGGCTTAAGTTACTCACTGTTGTAGTCGGTCTGCTGCTCCTTGCCGTGCTTAACTCCTCATTCTGCCTCTTTTGTGCTTGGCCCCGCAATTGCTGCTTGCAGCTATATTTATTATTATTATTATTATTATTATTATTATTATATTATATATTATTGGCAGTCTGCTAACCTTTTTTTTATGAGTAAGGTCTATTATTTATTTATTTATTTATTTTAGTACTACTAATTACACCAGTGTTTTGGCCTCATATATAATAAACAGAAGTTTTACCTATATTTTATAAAACAACCTGAGGCAAAGTTGTCCTTTCTGCATGGTTACATATTTATACAGTAAGATTTTTTATTTTAGAACAGAAAAAGAGAGACAATTTTACTATCCTTACACTAGGTTGTCAGCGATGTTGGTATGACCGTCTGCTTGCTGGAAATTTATAGTAGAGGTTGTGTGTATTCTTCGTTAGTTTTTCCAGTTTTTCCCAATTGTTTACACACTAAAATTGGAACTTGAAATATAATAAATAAATAAAACCTGATAAAATCTGAAGCTAATGTACCAAATTGCTGAATAAAGTCTACAAATTTGCAAGCACATTTCCCACTTTACCCTCTGTTTTCAATTATATATTATACTTTTTGCAAAACACAACATGCAAAATTAAAATCTCTTTAGCGATTTACAGTCAGGATTTAGACCATATCATAGTACTAAGACTGCTCTCATCATAGTTAGAAATGATCTGCTATTATCATCCGATTGTGGTGGTATCTCTGTACTGGATCTTAGCGCTGCGTTCAACATTATCAACCACAGTATTCTTTTAGACAATAAAATAGACTAGACTAATTATAATTTAGACTAGAAAATTATGTTGGCATTGGTGGAAGTGCATTGGCATGGTTCAAATCATATTTATCTGATGATCATCAATTCGTAGCAGTGAATGATGAGATATCATACCAATCACAAATGCAATATGCAGTACTAGGACCATTGCTTTTCATGCTTTCATACGTTACCCTTACGAAGTATCATCAGGAAACATGGTGTTAGCTTTCACTGTTATGCTGATGGCTTACTATTAAAAATTGTATACATCTTAAAATCTTGCTAATTACTTATAAAGCCCTGAATGGTTTAGCACTTCAGTACTTGAGCGAGCTCTTATTGCATTATAGTCCTTCATGTCCACTGCATTCTCAAAACTCTAGCCATTGGATAATACCTAGAATATCAAAATCAACTGTGGGTGGCAGATCCTTTTAATATTTATCGCCAAAACTCTGGAACAATCTACCAACCATTGTTCGGGATGCTCTGTCAGTTTAAATCTAGATTAAAGACCCATCTCTTTAACAAGGCTTACACATAACTATCACATTTATATTGTTAAAATCTGTTAAAGGATTGTTAGGCTGCATTAATTAGGTCAACCAGAACCAGGAACATTTCCCATAACACCCGTTGCATACTTGTTGCATTGTAAGAAGAATGGCATCAACACCACTGACACAATCTGTATTGTTAAAAAAAAAAAAACGCTATATAAATAAAGGTGACTTGATTTTAGTTCAGTCAGTTTTTGTTTAGTTAGTTAGTTTTAGTCCAATCTCAATGCCTGGTTTTCAATGAGCCTAAAAGGGCCCATGACACACCTCTCTTTATCTCCTTGCACTGGCTGCGCTAGTTGCAGCTTAAGTTCAAGACATTGATGCTTGCATATAGAACAGCTATGGGCTCTACACCCTCCTACTTCCACTCACTCTCCTACTGCCTTCATCCCCTCCAGAAGTCTGAGATCTGTAAGTGAGCGACGCCTCGTGGTACCATAACAGTGGCACAACATCACTTTCTAGAATATTTTCATTCACTGCTCCTTGCTGTAACGTCGGGATGAGGCAGACAGAGAATCCACCTGCATGCACAACTTTAATTCAGAAAAGACAAAAACTCAAAAAAGACTATCAAAAACTTCACGTAACAGGCAGGAACATCCAGAGAGCAATACAGGTATACATGAAACAATGACCAGCAAACACAAGTGAAAATCCAGCTGTTTAAATAGACAGACAAACTAAACGAGATAACAAGGGGGCGTGGGCAATTGTCATAAACACCTACAGGGGTAGATACTATATATACTATAGAAACAAACAAGCAGACTAAGGAAACAGGGACTAAACTAAGGAAGTGAAGACAGAAACAACAGGGCAGAAAAACACTTCAACATAAGAGTCTAAAGATAGACACAAAGCAAACATGACACTTGCTGCCAGAATAATCTTCCCATCCCCATCTGAATCCCTGACAATATTCAAGAGACAGCTGAAAACGCATCTCTCCACGGCATCTTAATAATAATAATAATAATAATAATAATAATAATAATAATAATAATAATAATAATAAATATAGCTGCAAGCAGCAATTGCGGGCCAAGCAGAGGCAGAATGAGGAGCTAAGCATGGCAAGGAGCAACAGACCGACTGTAACAGTGAGTAACTAAAGTCATTTTAGGATGATATCAGTTGAAATGGCTGAAAAATCAGCCATTAAATAAATAAATAAATAAAACCAATAATATAATTTAATGGCTTATAACTTTTGACCAATAGGTGGTGCTGTTTTCAAAATGATGTGATGCGTTCTGTGTGAGGTGACAATGATACACACAAATTTTGGAGTCATTATGCCAAAGCTTTACAGAGATACAGCCTCAGAATCATTTTGGCATCAAGCCTAAAATCTGTAGTGGCGCTGTACGAAAATGGTTTACTCTATCGACACGAAATTCATAACTTTGAGTCAGGACAGTCCGAAGATGATCTGACTCAATTTTGGTGAAAATCCGATCAACGGTCTAGGAGGAGTATGAACAAGTAGGTTTTGTACATTAATCAAAATGGCGGAAAGGAAGTTCGGCCAAGTATGGTATA
>NW_026127633.1:0-19020 GCF_022985175.1 Labeo rohita
TTGATTGTAAGTGTGCAGAAGATAATTTTAGACTTTTAGACTAAATTGCAAAAAAAAACTGCAAAATTGCTTTTACGGAGGGTAGGAAGGTTGGGTTAGAGTAAGCAATTTTTTCTGTTGAAACTTGATGAGGTACAAGTCACCGGTTTACCATCTTTTTATGATTCAGTTTTGCAGGCATGGCAAAGTTTGAAAGTATCAAGAGATTCTGGTGCTTTGCCTGGTATGTGGATCTTTGAAGAGCCTCTTTTATAATGAATTCCTTTTAGTTAAATTCTTTAAATTCTGCTACCTGCGCTCATCATTGAGAGAGGCTGGTTGTACAGAGTTAGGCCATCTTTTAAAAGCTATGCATTCATCTCTTGTTGAATTAGGACAATTGGCAAACATAAGATCTGAAAGACTGATGAAAAGGATTGTGGTAGAAGTGTGAATCATTACCACCATCATTAAGGGAGTTTGCTGAAG
The DNA here is from genome assembly GCF_022985175.1 of Labeo rohita. NCBI lineage: Eukaryota > Metazoa > Chordata > Actinopteri > Cypriniformes > Cyprinidae > Labeo > Labeo rohita. Next base: position 469 of record NW_026127633.1, read on the forward strand.
ATTGTGATCTGGTTAATCAGTGGGAGGATGGGTGTGAGTATATTTTCCCATATCTTGATATCTCTTGATAACTGTGAATGAACGGATTGGTTTGGAAGATGGTTTCCTTTCATTTACAAATTTACATCTGGGTTCTTTTGAAGAGTTGAGTAAGAAGGAGGCTTATATATTGTGTGTAAAATTACTTCATAGCAGAGCTTTTGAAGAAATGAAAACATCAAAGTGGTTTCAGTGCAAGCTGAGAAGCAGGAAGCAGTAGGGGGAAGGTGTTGATGGCTGTGTTGTGAGATGGTCAGAGCAGGTGTGTGGTGTGAGACCAGGATTATCAAACATGCAGTTTGAAAACTACATGGATATCTTGAAGCCTCAGATATCTGCTCACTCCAGAACCACCACTGGTTGTGACATTCATGAACGGCATTAAACACGCACTTTGGCTGTACCGCTATAAATATATTGTCATTCTAAACTGTTCATGAACTTCGGTCGGCTGTACAACAAATGAGTTGTAATGGGCTGTTTTTCTGCAGAAAGCTGAACTCTAGTGTCTGATGTTTTATGGATGATTTGTTGTCAAAGGGTGAGAGAGCCAGCGAGCTGCATGATTTCTGGTGTGAGTCACAGAACAGCACCACCTGCTGACACAAATCAGCACAAACACAAACATCGTGATGCTCTTTACAAAACAAATACTTTCAATGTGAAACAACACACTCATATTTGACAGCTGTCTCCCTGTTGCTGCTCTGTTACTGAAAATAACTAAATTAGAAACTAATTGACTGTAACTGAATAACATTAAACACTTACCATCCAGTCAGCATTTTCCATAGTACCATCATTTCCATAGCAGGCCTGCCATAGTTATCACATTAATTGACTTACTGTCAAAAAGGCAACATTTCGAATTTTAAAGCTGACAGATTGTGACCATAAAATTACTAACTTGAAATAAATTAATAAATATTAATAAACAATAAAACTAAAACTTAAATAGAAATAAATTAGACCTAATAATTGTCACACCCCTGTGGACTGTTTGTGTTGGTTTCTCCTTTCTGTGCCCATATATGGTTTTTCCTGTTCCTGTCCTCGTTAAGTCCTTATTAGTTAATCACCCACACCTGTCCTTGTATCATTAGCACCCCTATATAAGTTGTATTTAGTTCAGCGTTGTTCTTCCGATCTTAAGGTTATGTTGGTGTGTGTTTTCCTGCCATTCCTGTTTGGATTTATCTATTGTGGATTTTATTAAATAAAAAAAAAAAAAAAAAAATGACATCAAGAGTACATGATAACATTACTAAACATTTAACAAAATCAAAATTAAACTACAAAAATAAATGTTAAATCAAAATATTAGCTATAACTGTAATAGTACATTACATTATAGCACAGGTACATTATAGTACAGATACATTGTAATTCTTGTGCGTCTCTCAGAGTCAGAGAAGTAAGAAAAAGAGTAAGTGAAAATTAAATAAGTGAAAATAAATATTCCGTTTTACCCAGGACCAGTAATATTACACAGTGATATTACAAACACACACATAACAAAAAAAACATTTATATTAATTAAATATTAATTGTCCAATATGAAAGAACACTATGAGATGAGATATTTCTTTCCCTCCTTAATATCTTGTGCCACTATCCTGTCAGTGGCCGGAAAGAAACTGTTGTACAAACGTGTGGGTGCTGATGCTTACAGGCCTGCAATGTCTTAAGTTGTAGCCTGTATCCACCCACTTAAACAGAGCATAAGCTGGGTGATGTCTGTCCCTGAGGATACTCTGAGCCTTCCTCTTGCAGCGCTGCATGTAGATAGTGTCCATAGAAGGGAGGTTAGAACCAGTGACCCTCTCTGTGGTTTTTATGACCTGTTGCAGCGATTTCCTCTCAACTAGAGTGGTGTTACCATACCACACTATGATTCTGCTGGGAAGGATGCTCTCAACAAGATCTCTATAGACCTGAATGAGGGACGGACCTCTCAGTCCAGCATTCTTCAGCAATCTGATATAGTGCAGCCGCTGATGAGCTCTTTTTGCTGTTGTTGCAGTGTTTTTGGCCCAGCTGAGGTTCTCTGAGATTTGAAGACCTAAGAACTTACAGGTGTCAGTCTGCTCCACCTCAGTCCCCTTCTAAAAGTCCAGAATAAGTTCCTTAGTTTTGTCAATGTTAAGAACAAGATCGTTGTTGTCTCCAAAGACAGTAATCCTATAGAGAAGTTATCTTTGTTTTACTGTAGTAACAATAAGTAAGTTATTGTTACAAGTAACTTTAGTAACTACAAAACTTTAAACAATGAGGATGTCATTATTGTTTTCCTAACAACCTAAACTAAATTAAACAATTTAAATTGTTATGGAAACCTGTTTCTGCCAGAAAAAAAAATATATATATATATAATTACATTTTCTAATCTTACATTTCTGACTTGCAATTGTGAGTGGAAACAATTTATTTATTTATTTATTTATTTATTTATTTATTTATTTATTTCTCTCAAATTTTCCTAACATCATGCAGTGAATTAGAGAAGCACTAGATGGCGCTGTTGAGCAACATATGAACATCTTCTCTAATTCTGGCTCTTCTGAGTTGATCAGACTGAGTTCACTGCTTGAGCTGCTCCATACACTGACATTACACATGCTGATGGTGTATTTGTACAGGAGAAGCTCATCTCAACACAAGCGTGTGTATCTGATGTCCGTCCTCACTGAATTCTTACACTTTGAGTCAAGTCACCTTTATTTATATACCACTTTTGAGCTCCAGATAATCTGAGATGAGACTGAATATGATCTCACACATGATCTGAGAGAAATGTGACAAAGACACACTTTGATTTATATCGCTAAATGCTGGTAACTCTCATGAATGTGTTCATGAACGAGCCTCAGGCGCTTCATTTCCTCTCTTTGATTCATTTTTAACATCGCTGTAGTATCAGATTAGCCAATGAAAGCTGAGCCAGGTTTCCTCATATTCTGACACACACACTCCTGCGACATCCTTTCAGCAGTTAAAGATGATTCAACAACTCTGAACAAATTCACACAGATTGCAGTTTTGAGTAACAAACTACCACTCCATAATGCACTGCAAAATTATTTTTTAAATTTGTAATTTAGAGTATGATGTACAACGAAATACTATTTTTCATATTTCATTTCAAAGTATTTACATGGTGTTGCTTTGTAATTATGTCATTATGTAATTATCCAGTTAGTCTGAAATGTCATCCCTGAATTTTTACAGTGAATTTCTGGCATCCACAGCTGCCGGACTCATACTCTAAAAACACAGGATTACAGTGTATGGTGGTAAAGGTGTGTGCAGAGAATTTTTACCACTTGACACATGAGACACAGAGATTCTGTACATCTAACAGACCGCAGGAATATGAAGGTCTTACAGTATAAGAGAATGTGCACGTCTGGAATCTGACGTTGAGTTCAGATTCAGCTGAATTTTTGCACTGACTGTGTTTCTTTACCACTAAAACCAATACATGCTATTAGAGAAACTCAATACTCCAGCATTAAAACAGTGATGCAGCAGATCTGACTGCGGCCAAAAACCTCCAGCGGCTCCTGAAGGCCTTTGTTTGTCTCTGCTAACTAAAATATATACTAAGAAAATTTTTGTAATATTCAATTTATGTTATGAAAATGCTATTTCTAAATGTTCTCTCAATATCTAGTATTTAGAAGATGTTACAAGTTGTTTATAAGATGTCACGTGGAACGTTACATTTTGTTATTTTGCAAACATTATGAGAATGTTTCTTTTGAATGTTCTGTAAAGCCCTGTTCTTTTGTGCATGTTTCTGATCATATTTAGTCAGTGTGAACAGCAATAAATCCCATGCTGCCCTTAGGATCTTATATCAGATGGGCTTCATTACTCTGTCTCCTCTCCACCAGTAAGCTGGGGTCCAACAAGTAAAAAAGACAACAAAACTACATTAGCCCAAAAGAATAAAGATCAATTCAATAAAACATACATACACAAAATTAATTTATAACATCAAAATAAACAATTTACTCTATATTGTGCCATTAAATATTCCTTTAAAGGTTTTTTAAACCTCATTTTTTTTGCCAATACATTCCTGCATAGATGTAGAATGCTTACAAATAACTGTCCAATGGTATATCGTGTTATTTTGTTGAAATGTAGTTTCTAAAATAAAAAGTATTACATCAAATTATATGTAATTGGCCAGCGAAGAAAGTCCCTGGCTACTGGAGATGCCGCTGTCTCCAGCATCTCCAGATGCCAGGACATTTTAAAACTTAAAATGAGTTTGTTTTTAAAAGACCAATGTTTTAATGCATTAAGCCACATTAAGCACTTTAAAATATCCCAGCATCTGGAGATGCTGGAGACAGCTGCTTTACTAGTTGTTTTACTAGACAGCGGCATTACTAGTGATGCTGCTTTACTAACATAAGATGTATTGGTATGGATTTTATATTAGTGTGCATGTGTATTTCATATATATATATATATATATATATATACTTTTTTCACTTTCATTCTTGTCAGGATTATATTCTGTTTTGTCTTGTTTCTCCTTGTGTTTTTTCCTTCTGTTTCTAGTGTTTGGTTTAGTCTATGTCTCCCCCCTTGGTTTGTTTAGTTTTGGTTCAGTCGTGCCCATATTTGTACTTCCCCTCGTTATCTCGTTTGTAACCACTCCCCTGTTTCCTATGTATATATAGTTCCTTGTGCCTCACTCCCCTTGTCGGTGATTGTTTTGTTTCACAGAGTGTTTCGTTGTGGTTGCTGGTCTCTGCTGTTCTCCCTCGGTTCCTGTTCTTTTTGGATGTTTAATAAACTTGCAATTATTGGATTCCGCTCTCCTCCTGTTCATTCTCGCACACGACGACATACCCGTGACAGAATCACCGACCTAAAGTCAACAACATGGATGCCGAGAGGAGGATCATGGGCATTCGTCGGGGGATGAGGCCGGTGGAACAATATGTGGAGGAATTCTTGGAGGTTTGTCATCTGGTAAGTTGGAGCGATGCGATGATTAATACGTGTTTTCTAATGGGGCTAAATAACTCCCAGTTGCTCAGTTCCATACCCTATGAGGATCGCTATAAACCAGTTGCTGAATTTATCAACCAGGTCCTCACCCTCAGTCAGTCCGATTTTTATGTTGATGTGAAAGATTCCGATCTTTCCCCCATTAGAAAACACGTTGCCGCTCCAGCCCACCATCAGCCAGCTTCCTCCACATGCCGTCCCGACCGGCCCGCTCCCTCTGGTCTTCCTGCGCTTCCTCCTGTTTGTTATTCCTCCTCTCTCATCGTCAGTCCGGAGATCGCGGCCAGCCCTCCGAGGTCATGGCCAACCTTGATGGCCAGTGTGCTGGACCCACCACTAATGTCGACACGCAAGATGGCCGCCGCCACGCCAGAGTCTGTTCACAAGATGGCCGCCACGCCAGGGTCCGCTCGCAAGATGGCCGCCACGCCAGAGTCCGCTCGCAAGATGGCCGCCACGCCAGAGTCTACTCGCAAGATGGCCGCCACGCCAGAGTCTGCTCGCAAGATGGCCGCCACGCCAGAGTCTCCGGCCAAGATGGCCTCCGTTCCTGAGCCCCCGGCCAAGATGGCTGCCAAGACTGAGCCCCCTGCCAAGATGGCTGCCGCACCCGAGCTCACTGACCCGCCAGCGCGCCCTCAAGCGACCGCTCACACAGAGCCTGCTCATCCAGTGTCTCCGCTGGAGACCCCCAGCCCTCCAGAGTCTCCGCTGGGGTCGTCCAGCCGTCCAGAGCCCGCTCGCCCCGAGCGCCGTCCAGGGCCCTCTCCTCAAGTGCTTCCTTTAGAGCCCACGTCTCCTTTGGCACTTCCCGGGTCAAGTCAAGCGGCCGGGTCAAGTCAAGCGGCCGGGTCAAGTCAAGCGGCCGGGTCAAGTCAAGCGGCCGGGTCAAGTCTAACGGCCGAGTCAAGTCACGACACAGCTCCACTTCCTGGGTCAAGTCAAGCGGCCGGGTCAAGTCAAGCGGCCGAGCCAAGTCACAACACAGCTCCACTTCCTGAGTCAAGTCAAGCGGCCGAGTCTAGTCAAGCGGCCGAGCCAAGTCACAACACAGCTCCACTTCCTGAGTCGAGACAAGCGGCTGTAGCGGCTAAGTCGAGTCAAGCCACGACTGTACTCTCTTCCACCGGAGAAGCCGCGCCCATGCCCCCAGAGGTGTCAGCCCCGGCTGTAGAGCCTCCTATGGGGGCGGCGTCAACCCATAGACTCTCTGCTTCTCCCCTTCCTCTGTTCACCTCCTCTATCCCTGATTTCCCCAGGTCCCAGGCCGTGACGCAGTTGCTCGCGCTGCCCTGGAAGGCCCCTGCGCGCCCCCCAGAGTCTGCGCGCCCCCCAGAGTCTGCGCGCCCCCCAGAGTCGGCCCCTCGTCCTGCGCGCCCCCCAGAGTCGGCCCCTCGTCCTGCGCGCCCCCCAGAGTCGGCCCCTCGTCCTGCGCGCCCTCCTGCGCGCCCGCCGGAGTCGGCTCCACCTCCAGCGCGTCCTCCAGAGTCCGCGCGCGCTCTTCCTCCAGCGCGCCCTCCTGAGCCAGCACCTTATCCAGCGCTCCTTAGGGCTGGCAGAACCATAAATTCCCCCAAGAAAATTTTGGGGGGGGGCTACTCCCCTGTTCAGCCATGGCCTCCTGAACTATTTACCCGGCCATGGCTTCCCGAACCCCCGGACCCGCCATGGCCTCCTGAACTGTTTTCTCGGCCATGGCTTCCCAAACCCCCGGATCCGCCATGGCCTCCTGAACTGTTTTCCCGGCCATGGCTTCCTAAACCCCCGGATCCGCCATGGCCTCCTGAACTGTTTACCCGGCCATGGCTTCCCAAACCCCCTTGGCCAGGGCTCCCTGAATCCCCAGACCCGCCATGGCCCCCTGAGCTCCCTGATCCGCCCTGGAGGCCGTCCCTATATCCGGTGTCTCCTGTGTCCCTGCATACCGGCCTTCAGAGCGCCCACCCTCCCACCCCAGTGTGTGTTACGGCGCGAGTCGCGCCTTGTAAGGGGGGGGGTAATGTCAGGATTATATTCTGTTTTGTCTTGTTTCTCCTTGTGTTTTTTCCTTCTGTTTCTAGTGTTTGGTTTAGTCTATGTCTCCCCCCTTGGTTTGTTTAGTTTTGGTTCAGTCGTGCCCATATTTGTACTTCCCCTCGTTATCTCGTTTGTAACCACTCCCCTGTTTCCTATGTATATATAGTTCCTTGTGCCTCACTCCCCTTGTCGGTGATTGTTTTGTTTCACAGAGTGTTTCGTTGTGGTTGCTGGTCTCTGCTGTTCTCCCTCGGTTCCTGTTCTTTTTGGATGTTTAATAAACTTGCAATTATTGGATTCCGCTCTCCTCCTGTTCATTCTCGCACACGACGACATACCCGTGACAATTCTACATCCTAGGATAATTCAAATTGTAATTTTGTACCCTGTTTGCTCCCTGACATTGACAGAACAAACACTGTAAAGACTTGCCATGTACTGAATTACTGAATGCCAGAGTGTTTGTGTGACTCTACAGGAGCAGGAACAAGAAAGCTGCTTTACAGTCTCACAGACACACCTGTTTTACACACGTCACTCAAACACAGAACCAGGAAACAGAAACAGAGTTCAGGGAAAGAGAAACAGAAGTATAGTAGAGTTGTTGTGTGTTTGTGTCTCTGTATTTATACAGTAAAATGTCAGAAGCCAGAATTTCTCAGGATGATTTTATGTGTCCAGTGTGTCTGGATCTCCTTAAGGATCCAGTGGCCATTCCCTGTGGACACAGTTACTGTAAGAGCTGTATTACAGGCTGCTGGGATCAGGAGGATCAGATGAGAGTCTACAGCTGCCCTCAGTGCAGACAGACCTTCAGTCCAAGACCTGCTTTAGCTAGAAACACCATGCTGGCTGAAGTGGTGGAGAAACTGAAGAAGACCAAACTTCCTGCTGACTGTTACGCTGGAGCTGGAGATGTGCAGTGTGACGTCTGTACTGGAAGAAAATACAAAGCTGTCAAGTCCTGTCTAGTGTGTCTGAACTCTTACTGTCAGAATCACCTTGAACAACATGAGAGTTTCTTTAAAGGAAAGAGACACAATTTGACTGATGCCACTGGACGACTGCAGGAGATGATCTGCCAGAAACATGAGAAGATCCTTGAGGTTTTCTGTTGCACTGATCAGAAATGTATATGTGTGCTGTGTATGGATGAACATAAAAACCACGACACTGTATCAGCTGCAGCACAGAGGACAGAGAAACAGGTATTTAAAACTAGACACTGATGAAATATTGTTAATATTTCATATGTGTTTAGTGACCCAATAGTACTGCATTTATTTTCAGTGAAATGAACAGCAGCTACAAGAAGAGTGTTAGTGTTTGCTTAAAATGCACCATAAACCAACAACAACACAATCTTTCATAAAATAGGTTTTCACTATTCACCAATTCTTTAACAAAATATACACTTCCATCTGTTAAAACACAAACGCTGTTACACAGCAAAAACCTCTACGTCTACATCTATTTAACTGCTTGCAGTTTGAAACTTTCCTTAAGCTCCATGATAATTCATGTACCATCACTTCTGGAGTTTGAACCCTCAGCCATTTATCAGTTCAGATAAGTAATCTTTAAACTGCCTTACCCAACTTTTACTGGATTCATCTGTTCACATGATGATTTAGTGTCAGTAGTTTTCTGTGACATTCACTATCATCTGTTTGTCCTGCAGAAGCAGCTGAAGGAGACGCAGAAGACGTTCCAGCAGAGAATCCAGCAGAGAGAGAAAGATCTTCAGCAGCTGAGAGAGGCTGTGGAGTCTCATAAGGTGAGTCTGGAGAAGAAGAGAAGTTTGTCTCAGTCTCAGTTCAGACTCTCTTGTCTCTTTCAGTCCCACTGAAGCCTGAATCACTGTGTGTCCTAACAGCGCTCTGCACAGACAGCAGTGGAGGACAGTGAGAGGATCTTTACTGAGCTCATCCGCTCCATTGAGAGAAGCCGCTCTGAGCTGATACGACTGATCAGAGATCAGGAAAAGCGAGCGGTGAGTCGAGCTGAAGGACGACTGGAGCGACTGGAGCAGGAGATCAATGATCTGAGGAGGAGAGACGCTGAGCTGGAGCAGCTTTCACACACACAGGATCACATCCAGTTCCTGCAGGTAACACAGATCTAGAAGAACACCATCATAGTGGACTTGAGACACATCCTGCTGTGACAGGAGACTCACAGAGAAACATTTCATCAGTGTCTTATTATATAATCATCAGTCAGACTCTCATCTGATCATCTTCTTCTGAAAGAGACGCCGCTTACAAATGGCTTTCAGCTCTCAAAATCTCTTAGGAATCATTTCTCTGAGCTCTTTCTTCTGGAAGATATATTTAGCTGTCAAACACCATTAAACGCCACAAACTTCACTAACATTTAAACCTCATTTTCCTTCTGATTTCTTGCATCATGGTGAAATCAGTGAACTTGATAGTCCCGATTCTACAGTAACGTTCATTAAAATTAAATCAGGTGATCCTCAAACCTGATAAAATAGATTTTTATTTTTCTGTAACACATTGATAAATTTGACCATGAAACCTGAGTCTGTATTTTAGCAATACTTCAGTGTACTGAAACCAAACCAAACCTGAGCACATCTTAAGGGTCCTTGTGAAGTTTCAGTATCTTTAACTGCTCTAAAGTTATAAATAATGGTCAATCTAATTGTAGCCTTTGAGCTGCTTTTCCTGATCAAATCTACTCAACCCTACAATGAGACTCCATTGATGTGTTTGATCTGTTAGATGGACATTTATGTTCTTAGCAGATGTTTTATCATCCAAACTATTTCCTAGAAAGTTCACATAGAGTGTAAGTGTCAAATACTAGAATCTGTAGCTCTAATGTGATTTAATGAATATGAGAAGAATTAAGCTGATGCTGTGAAAGTGCTGGATTGAGGTGAGTTACTAAAGATCAGTCAAGTCAAATCTGATGTTGGTGCAGGTTATTGGGTGAAGTGTGGAGCTGATGAGTTTTGATTTCTGTTTTCTGTAGAGTTTCCAGTCTCTCTCAGCACCTCCTGAATCTACAGATGTAAATGATGATCTCTTCAGTTCTCTCGTCTCTTTTGATGGTCTGAGAGAATCTGTTCATCAGCTGAAAGACAAACTGGAGGATTTCTGCAAAGAGGAGCTCAAGAAGATCTCAGGCAGAGGTAAAGTCCTGGAGACTCATCTGCTCTCAGAAACGAGTCCATCATCATCTCATATCATGGAGAACATCATATTAGAAATGTTTTAGGAATGGATGCAGAATCATGAGAATCACACTGTTCATGTCTGTTAATTTCCACAGTCACACTCACCAACATTGTTCCCAGGACCAGGAACGACTTCCTACAATGTAAGTCAGTAAGAAAACAAGCAGAAAAACTCACTGAGTGTGTTCATGTTCTTCCTGTAGAAGGTGAAAGAAGAGTTTCATAATTGATGTAAATGATGATTTGCACAGGATATCTGCTCATCTGTACTGAGACACTGATGATACACTGAACATGAAGAGTTCAGCTACATGAAAACATCAAACAGATTCATAATTCCTGATTCTAATGTGTTTTATCTCCATCAGATTCCCATCAGCTCACTCTGGATCTGAACACAGTGAATAATTACCTCCGTCTGTCTGAGAACAACAGAGTGATTGTTTACACTGGCAGAGATCAGCCGTATCCTGAACATCCAGACAGATTTGAAAACCGTAGTCAGGTGTTGTGTAGAGAGAGTGTGTGTGGACGCTGTTACTGGGAGATTGAGTGGAGTGGACATTGTGGTGTGTGTATATCAGTATCATATAAGAGCATCAGCAGGAAGGGACGGGGTTATGAGTGTGTGTTTGGATTTAATGATCAGTCCTGGAGTTTGTGCTGCTCTTCCTCCAGTTACTCATTGAGACACAATAACATAGAGACTGATCTCCCTGTAAAGCCCATCATTCGTAGAATAGGAGTGTTTGTGGATCACAGTGCAGGAACTCTGTCCTTCTACAGCGTCTCTGACACAATGAGCCTCATCCACACAGTCCAGACCACATTCACTCAGCCGCTCTATCCTGGGTTTTGGGTTTATGATATTGGATCATCAGTGAAATTGTGTTGATGAATCAGAATAGACTGATGAGAGATTCTACCCATAATGCTTTGAGCTGCATGATAAATCAGTAACAGTGAGATGTTATAGAATCTCTTTTTTTCTCTTCATGACATTAATACTGCAGCTGAACTTCTGTCAGTGAAATAACATGTAAGAATAAATGTGTATAATAAATCCTCATATAGACAGTAAGATCAGTGTGTGTGTGTGAGTCCTGCTGAGTGAACGTGTTTTTCTCTCATGTAGTTTATAATGTAGTGTCACAGCAATCAATTTATTATTTTGGCGTTTTGTGTTGTTCTGTCTTCCAGCATCCTGAGCCACTGTTTTTATTGTCATACGTTTAGCTTTTAACCTCAGAATTCATTTTTATTTTTAGGTTACAGATTTTAATAATGTGTGTTTCAGTTTTACTTGATTGCTAGCACAATATTTATTTATTTGACCCAATTTCCTAAAGCATTAATTCATTTCTCATACAAAGACACATTTCTCACATTTCACCTGTTTTCAAACACATTATAATTTGCTCAGTGTCCCTCATTTCGCACAGGTTTGACCATGTTCTCATTCAGAAATCACAACTACACCATTATATTAATATTATTATTATTATTATATTAACTAAAGCATCACAAAACTGAACTCAGCACACATTTATCCATGTGTGAACATTAAATAGCAAAACTGATGAATCACAGGTCAGAATCTCAGGATGATATAAACAGGAGCCAGTGTTGTGCCTGAACGAGTTCATTGAACGTTTGTTCATGAACTCGTTCATATTCTGGGTGAACATGAACTGAACGTGCTGTATATCTGCCTGATGAACGTGAACGTGAACGCGCTCATTCTGGCGTTTATGAACGTCGTTCTCTCGTAGTTCAATTTTGTTCTAGAGTGCAAGATTTCCATGGAGCCAGGCAAAATCCCGGCTATAACCACTGACTGTACAATATCTAGGCTACAACCGCTACAACACAATCTAATACGGGCCTTATTATATAGGGGGAAAGACCAGATCTGGCAACACCAGCCACCACAGAGTCGCACCGCGCATGCGTCATCAAATTGCGAAGAATGAATGGAGGCAAAATCCGATGAAGGCAGCGGCACTACTTCTGTATCAATGATGAATGAAACTTCATATGTCCACCTAAAATAATTTTTTTGAAAAGGTCAGTGATGATCCAGGTGGGAAAAATCTTACCTTTTTGTGTAAACTCTGCCCGCTGGGTCTCAAGAAGCAACTCCGCACATCAACAACGTCAACAGCAAACTTGAAACGGCATATTGAAATAAAGCACCCGTCTAACCTTTTAAGGTATGTGCAGGTCACTAAAAAAATCAAAAGACATGGCAACGGCGTGCCAAAACAGATCCTGTTCTACCACCCAAAACCAAATAACGGCGTACAGTAACGGCAGCTCCGTTATCTCCCAGCCGCAGCTGGACAACCTGGTTTTGCAGTATATTGTTGGAGACCTGCAGCCTTTGAGGAAAGTGGAAAACCCAGCTTTCATAAACTTAATAAAGGGGTTGCAGCCATCCAAAAAGGTGACATCAAGAAAAAAAGTACAAACACTGCTGAACAAGAAATTTGAAGAAAACATATGTGAACTTAAAACTAAACTCTCTGCGATCGATGCTGTGTGCACAACAGCAGATTGCTGGTCAGCTGTGAACAAAGCATTTATGGGCATCACTATCCACTGGCTGAACAAAAATGATGTTTCTAAGAGACATTCTGCAGTCCTGGCATGTCGGCGTATTAAAGGAGCACATACACATGATGTGTTGGCAAAATTATTGTCAGATGTCAACAAAGAATTCAAAATCCACAACAAGATTGTGTGTACAGTTACAGACAACGCTTCAAATTTTGTAAAGGTGTTCAATTGTTTTTGGATGGATGTTGCTATTGATACTGAAGAGCCAGAGACAGTGGTCCACTTTGATGAAACTAAAAGTGAAGATGACAGTGAACCAGAGTCAGCCTTTGCTGCTGCCAGTGAGAACTCAGATGAAGATGACCAAATGTGCCAAATGACACAAGATGGAACTCTGTATTTCTTGCCATGGAGAGACTGTCTCGCATAGCAACATTAACTACCAGGGCAGAAATAAATGTGTCTGAGGTCCCCCCTGCAAATGATGCCACTCCCCTACATGACGAGCTGATTCTGCACACTGTGAGTGATGAGTTTGGCTTTCGCCGATTCTCTCCACATGAAGTCAACTTCATTCACAAATTTGTGGACGTGATGAGGCCTTTAGCACTTGCATTAAACATCCTCCAAGCAGAGAAAAACATCTTTCTTGGCTACCTGGCTCCAACCATCGTGCAACTGCAATGTCTTATGAATGACCTGTTGGATGAGAGCATGAAGCCCACTGCTGCAGAGGGTCTCATTACATGCCGTCCCCTTATAGAGAGCATCTTGCAGTCACTGAGTGCAAGGTTGGCAGATCTTCTGGAGAAGAGGGAGCACATACTCTCCGCTATGCTGATGCCAAGATTCAAGCTAGACTGGGTCCAAGATGAGGAAAAACGTGTGCTGTACAGATTGATGCTGAAAAGAGAATTTCAAACCCTCAGCTCTGATGACTCAGCTGCAAGAGACTTAGGTCAACCCCAGTCCAGTGGTGAAATGGAGAAGAAAGATTCTGCAGCTTCATTCTTCAGATTTAACAGAAAAACTCCGGTTTCTCAAAAAACTGAAGTGGACACCTATTTGGATACTCCAACCACAGATGGGTTTGATGAATACATGCAGTTTTCAAAGCTCAAAAGGCTGTTCATAAAACACAACACTGCACTGCCCTCAAGCGCCCCAGTAGAGAGGCTCTTCAGCATTGGTGGTCTAATATTCAGGTATGGACAAACTGTGATTATATTCCATAATTAATATGCTTTGGTCATAAGCAGTGTTGTAGTCGAGTCACCAACTGTCGAGTCCGAGTCAAGTCTCGAGTCCCAGTGTTCGAGTCCGAGTCCAAGTCCGAGTCACCAAAGAAGAGTCCGAGTCGAGTCCAAGTCGAGTCACCATTACCAGAGTTCGAGTCCGAGTCGAGTCTCAAGTCCCCAGTGTTCGAGTCCGAGTCGAGTCTCGAGTCCCGTATTCGAGTCTGAGAGTGCCTACATGTCTCCACTCTGGGACCTTCAAAAAACTGATAAAATGTATTAAAGAGGTTCTACATTAAACAAAAATGACACCACTGTCACAATTGCAAAGGGAGTTTATTTACTGATTTGACATATACACTTTGCAACACACTTATATATATATATATATTACGTAATTGTTTAGATTTTTAAAAGGCACATTAACTTTTTCACATTTACACCTCCATGTGTCTGCTGCATAAAAACATGGATTGATAATTGCAATAATTTGACCATAAAAAGCTGGAAAAAAATTTATTGGAAATAAAAAATAATTCTGTCACTAGGGGGCGCTTTAGGAGCGCTGAAATATTAGTTTGCCTAGTAACTGCTGTATACAAATCAGCATTAACGCTGATGAACATGCAACACGTTTCTGAGGACAGTCTGTTCCCTTCAGATACATTCATCTATAGACATCCGTGCAGCGTTTTGACTTTGAAACGGGCAGTGCACATATTTATTCAATGACATCATTGCCTTTTTGAAGATTTATCCAACCCGATCGTCTTTCCGTCCCCAACTGTAAGACCTCTTAAAATTATAATCAAGACTTTTATTTTACTATTTTAAATATGTATAACTTTTTATGGCCTTACATTTTATACAAAACTGCGAGTCACCGTTAACGAACGTTAGGCGAACTTCACGATCCGGGGCACGTCTTTCTGCATTTTACAAATGTGGACATTTAGCCCGCGAATCATGCATCATGCATTGCACGAGCGTAAAAGTGAGTGACGTCAGTGAGTGTGTTGTCAAGCAAAGAGAGCGAGAGGTAGCAGTGTCTGTGAAGGGAGATCGCGGCCGGTCTTGGGCACGAAACAGGAAAAGTGTAACACCTTATATAATTTTTTTTATAACATATTTAGTCAAAAACAAAGTGATGAATGCTCAAGTCCGATTGTATATATCCTCGAGTCCGAGTCCAAGTACGAGTCATCAATCCGCGAGTCCAAGTCGAGTCACAAGTCCAGAGAGTGGATTCTCGAGTCGGACTCGAGTCCAAAGAATAGTGACTCGAGTCGGACTCGAGTCCGAGTCCAGGACTCGAGTACTCCATCACTGGTCATAAGTACAGTAAATACCTACCCTCAATCATAGTTATGTCTTGGTGATATTATTTTAATGCTGCTTATGTAGCTAATAGTAATTGTGGTTTTCAATATAAAATTTGGTCAAATTATTTCAGTGATTGCCTCAGTACACAATTCGTTTTAATACAGATTACTGTTACCATTTTTTGCACAATAATCATGATGTTAAAATTTCTTGTTTCGTCTCATTCAGGCCCAGGAGAAACCGACTGGGAGATGCCAACTTTGAGAAGCAGCTGATCTTGAATGCCAACAAAAAGATCTGAAGGTATCTTAAATATTGTTCTGACCTATTTATTGGGCTATAGAAGTACAATGGAGATGAGTGTGTGGGTGTGCAGAGGTGAGCTGCATAAAAATAACAGAGCATATCTTGTTTTTACAGGAAGCAAGACACAGCAGATCTAGCAGGGAGAGACCACTGGGACCAGTGACAGAGGATCTTCATTCAGATAAGGGGTTTTCAAGCTGGATAGAAAGTAACACTGTCCTTGGCCCAGCACGTGTTGGACTTTTTTTTTTTCCCCATTGATGATTATTATTATTATTTGAGTTATGTCCATGGCCTTGGACTCTGATTGACTCTTTTTAAGTTATTGAGGGTTTTTTTTGTTTAGTTTTTTCTCATTCATTTGGACTAAATATTTCACTTTTATTACCCAAGTTCTAGATCTGTTCTTTTTCTTTGGGCAAACAACTCAGAAAAAAATACATTCACAAAAAATTGAAAAGTGACTTACTGAGAAGAAAATCAATGTTTAAATGTTTTGCGCTTTGAGGTACATCCTTGTTTCCTACCTCAGCCTGGTTCCTACCTCAGATTGTTTCTTAATTCCTCATTAAAAAAACCATTCAAGCAGCACGTTCTTCCTCATGTTTCTGAGAATATACTGTAGGGTGAAAGCTGCAGCTGGATACGAGTGTGGACTGAATGGGGGGCAACAACTGGAAAATGCCAGTATTCTTAGGGTAACCGCTTGCAGCAACATACTGGAAAAAATAAAAGAACTATGAACTAGTTCATTTTGGAACCTGCGAACTTAGTTAAAAAAATTTGAATTACGAACTATGAACTGAACTAGTTCATTTTAAAATGTGTGAACTGAACTTTGAACTAGTTCATGTAGAAAATGAACTTTCCCAACACTGACAGGAGCACAGCTGATTGTGTGCTTTGAAAAATGAATCCTAGTGGTGCACGACAAAGAGGAAGAGGAAAGGGAAAGAAAAATGAAGAGGACGGGGTCAAAGATCATTTGGTCCTTTATGAAATACAAAGCTTTGTAGTTGATAATGTTCTTGTTCATGGAATAAGCATGATGGAAGTTGACCTACAGACTCAGTTTGGTTTAGATGTTGAATGTTGGATCAATGCTTAAATTTTGATAAAAGCTCACAGCACACATGGGTGGAGACAGTAGTGTTGGGTTCGAGTCCACCTAAGTCAAGTCTGAGTTGAGTTCAAGTTTTTAACCAATCGAGTCCGAGACGAGTCCAAAAGGGGCTGAGTCTGACTCAAGTCAGAGTCCAAAAGGACCGAGTCCAAGTCGAGTCCGAGTCCAAGGAAACACTACTGTTTGTCAGTATCTCAACATTGTTTTAACCCAGGGGTGCCCAAACTCGATCATGGAGGGCTGGTTTAGCTCCAGTACCAATTAAACACACCTGAAACAGCTAATCAAGCTCTTACTAGGCATACTAGAAACCCCCTGCAGGTGTGTAGAGGCAAGTTGTTGACAAGTTTGGGCAGTTTTTAACCTTTACAACTAGAAAAAAAAACAACGTCAACTGAAATGTAAGAAAAGCAAATCTCTAGTGGATCTTGCCATTTTCATTTTTGATTTCACAACATCTCCTAATTAGTGCCCTACTCTGCTTAGCAAACTTAGTCACAAGTTATGGCTGACATATATTGTGACATATTTCAGAGTGAAATATGTTTTAGATACAGTTTTAGAATGTGAAAAATTATAAGGCGGGACTTGACTTTATTTATTGTTATAGTAAATGTATGAATTCAAGGGTGGGGGTAAGGCAGTAGGTATCTTGGTGAATGGGACATACATAATTTTTCTTTTTCTTGGACGAAAAAATGAGGCTATGAGGGATAAACCTAGTCTTTACAATGACACACACTGTGTATAAAGCCCTACATATACTTTCCATAAGTCACAGCAAACTCACACCTGTTTTATTTTTGAATGCATTTATAGTTACATTGATTATAATAAATGACATAATGTAAGGAATAATTGATGACGGGCCATTGGATTATTAGAAAATCATGCACACCCAAGATGGTTTTGGACCCATAAAAGCTATTGCCCTAAAAATGTTAGAAAATTTTTTTTTTTTTGAGGCTAGAAACTGCCACCATGTTTAAAAAATAATAATAATTTCAATACAGCAAAAACTAATAAACTAATGAAGGTAAAACATTCTCAAACTTCTCAAGTAAACACTACAAGTATTATTTTTAAGTTTTAAGTTTTTCAGATAGGTCTATCTAAAGGCTTCTACAGAAATGGCCTACTACAGACATTTCAAGTAATAAATGTAAAAATAAAACACTGCAAAATCTTCACTGTATACATTAAATATGATTTATTAAAGTTAATAAGTGATTCAGTCAAGAACACTGTCATGATAATGCATTGAGTCAGCGACATTTCCTCAACTGTCCCTGGACTCAGATGGACTCCGAGTCCGAAAAGCTTGAGTCCGAGTCAAGTCAGAGTAAAAATGCATCTGAGTGCGCTAAAAATTGCACTGAGACCGGACTCGAATCCGAGTACAAGTCCGAGTACCCCAACTCTAGGAGACAGGGATATTGAACTAACAGTAATTTGTTGTTAATGACTACAGTTCATAAAAGTATGTTTCTGCAAATACTAGTGAGTGTTACTCAATCAGTGGCCATTTTCAGCATTCATTCTGACCCACTGGGGGCTTTGTTTAGGCGTGGGCCTTCAGGTAAAGCAGCTAAAAACACCCATTGTCATTTGAAATAGCCACTGATCAAGAAGCACACAGTTTGGATCTGCATGTGCACTTCTCAATAGTCTAATGGCGCTTTTCCACTGCATGATACTGATCAGTATGGCTCACT
>NW_026127634.1:0-19011 GCF_022985175.1 Labeo rohita
GAGCAAAGTTTGTTTTTTTCAGCAAGATTGAATTGTTTTGAGTGGAGAGCTTCATTTTGACCTGAATATAGTAAGTTCGGGGAATTGAGTTAGAAGTTACGGATTTGTGTCTAGAGTTTTGCAAAACCGAGGCATAATTTCAAGAAATGTGTTTAAGCAATTGAGAAAAACTGTAATGTTCAAACAACATGTAAAAGTGAACTTAGCATCCGATGAACCCTTTAAATGTTAAAAAAAGAGGTTACCAAAAATAAACATTTCAGGATTTTCCCTCAGTCTTTCTGATTTCAAACCTGCATGGTGTTCTTTACTGGATCAAAAAAGGAGAAGCTCTGGAGAATGTTGCTTTTCCTGTCTATCGCGAGTGTATGTGATGAACAGGGACTTTCAAGTTTCTAAAATGACCAAAAATAGTGCTTAGACAGGTTTTTGCATCAGAAATACTATTATTATTATTACTTTTGTTTAAATAGGCCATATATACAATTGTGAAAACTTATTCACTTTCACTCAAATACATTTTTGGCTTTTAATTGAGTAGAATTTTTTACATAATACCTGTACTTTAACTCAAGCACAATTTTTGAGTACTCATTGCATAAACTCCAAGCCCTGCATGTGACTTCATACAAGTAAATTCATACTCATCTCTGTTTACATTTCACCACAAACCAAAATGCAGGAGGCTCAGTTTATGCTTGCTGGCCAGATACTGCATTATTGTTCTTGGCGCTTCTAGGTAAACAGCCTAACCCTAAATCTATTAAATGTCCAAACATAGAAAGGAAAACATTCTGGATCACTGTGCAGGCCTCACATGGGTCACTCTGACTATGTCATCATGTTAAATGTGATTCCTGCATACAGCAAGCTATCCAATCAACCGAACATCAAAGCAGAGGACTAGGGAGGCTGTGAAGGATCAAAGCATTCTTGGACTGTATTGAGTGGAATGAGGCAGCTTAAGAATTGAGGTTACTACCAAAGGCAATTTTGGTGAATTCTGCACCTCCGTCACTGATTCACGCTACTGCCACTGCCAAGGACAAAGACTGTAACGTGTCATCCGATCTGCCGAGATGGTCATTGGCTGCAGCCTGTACATTTCCAGGACTCGGAAGTGAGCAGTTAAGGACACAGACTTTTTGAGTCACATCCCTCCAGCTGTAGTCCATTAAAACCAGAAACTCACACCTCAAAAACAGTTTTATCTGCCCCATTGACAGTACAAATTTCTTTAAATTAATTCAAACTGGAACATGCTTCATCTACACTGCTGTATTTCATGAATTCCTTGCATGTGTTCACCCACAGTACTTGGCAATAAAGAAGAATGTTATTCTGTTTAAAATCTAAAGACACATGTATTCAATTACAGGAGAGACTGGCACATATCCTGTTCTGTCTGGTACTGTCTGGGTTATATGAATATTCAGAGAAATTTACTGTTTACCCTGGAAAGAGCTTATTTATTCAACAGTAAATTTTGCAGCTTGGGTTAAAACAGTAGAAGTCTGTTCTTACTGAGGCAGCAGTGTGCGCGTCGCATGCACAGAACATTTTTATTACACCGTGTTAGTGGCTCACTGGTGTCTGCCACAACGTCAAGATCTAAATCATTGCTGTAGATGGAGATAGAAAAAAAATAACAGGAAAATGTCCAGCTGGCCTGTAACTTATGACGTGAATGGCCTGCTGCTTTAGCCCAAATGAGCCCAAGCCAAAATGCAAATCACAGCTAAAAGGACTGCACTCACTTCGCCCTGTGTTATACTAAACACCATCCATATTCACTATACTTTCACCCTTGAAAAAGACACTTAACCCCGTGTCCTTGTAGCGGGATGTTTGATAAGAAAACAAGATTATAACAGACAACAGCCTTCCACAGGAGGCTGTTTTTTTTTTTTTGTTCCACTTCAGAAACGTTTCACAGTTCAAACGAACTATGGACAAACAGATGCCATGAAGCTGTCCACTGGTACAGAGAAAAAGGATGAGGAGAAATAAAAGAAATAAAAGTCACATAAGCACAGCAGGAATGTCGACTTCCAGTCTAGCAACATCACTACAATATTTGTCCAACTCTGAATGGTGCTGTCCTTTGCGGTATTGAGCCCGGCAGCGGAAACTTCCAGCAAAACAACATCTCTGAAGTAAGACAGCCAAGTAAAAGTTGTGGGAATGAAGGGTTCTTTAGAAAACTTCAAAACAGTCTTTTTGGCAGCAGTAATTGTAGTGGATAAGGTCCTTTTTTGAGCATTTAGCTGGAGAATGGAATCATCAACTGAAAAAAAAATAAAAAATAGGGGATGTTGAGGTATATCTAAACACAGGAAATCTAAAAGACCAAATGAGGCTTTCTGTGGTTCAGCAGAAAGATTTAGCTGATTTAAATTTAGGCATGTTATCCATCATGAGGGTGTATGTTTTCAGAATGTGTGTGGTTTGTACCATGCTATACTGCTAATCTGTGTGCTTTAGACGTGACCCTTACAAAAATGTCCTGTGGTATTCCATATGATAACACATTAAAAGTACCACATATGATTTGTGTGGTAATTGTGTAGTATTGTGTTGTTTTTTGGGACATTTTACCACAGAATTTTGTTGTACAGTTTGTA
The DNA here is from genome assembly GCF_022985175.1 of Labeo rohita. NCBI lineage: Eukaryota > Metazoa > Chordata > Actinopteri > Cypriniformes > Cyprinidae > Labeo > Labeo rohita. The sequence goes on from NW_026127634.1 coordinate 2,625, forward strand.
ATATTCCTGTAATATTCTTGTGGTAACGTGTGGTATTACTTTCACATTTCTGTAGTATTTACCACAGGATTCTGTGTTGTACAGTATGTAATAATGCTGTAATATTCTTGTGTTATTATAGTCATATTTCTGCAGTAATACTAGGACTATCCTGTAATAAACCTGTGGCCCTTAATTGTTATATTTTTGGAGTATTCTGTGGTATTCCTTTAACCTTTTAAGTGAGGGTACACTGTAAACCCCGATAAGCCTTAAAAACATTGAGTACAAGTAACTCAAAAAAACTTAATGCCTTTTATTGAACAGAATTTTCTTAACCGCTTCCATTTAACATAGTGAAAATGAATATTTAAAATACAATATGTTGTTAATTGTGGAAAATTAATTTCTACACACTGTAGAGTTGAAACATTTTCCACAACACCACAAAACAACCTCAAAATGTAAAAGCATTTCATTAACAAAACATCAAATGCAGATGTACTTTGGTACATCTCGAGAAATGAAATAAGTCTGTTTAACCTTTTAAAACAAAAGCCTTTTTTGCCCTAAATTGCCCAGCCTCATCACTAACAAGAGTCAAGTAAATGTGTTATATCAAGGAAAACATGTAAAGGCAATGTGTACAAGGATATCTGGCTTCAAACTGAAAAGAACAAGACCGCAGCAACAGTAAAATGACAAAATGCAAACATTTTACAAAATTATTTTTTTTTACAGGTTTACATTTAATAACTGCTGTTAGTGATAAGGCTGGGTGCATATATAATGCCAAAAAAATAGAGCAGACAGTAATTGTGCAAACAAGTGTCACTCATTCAAAAGATGGGAATCCCTGATGTCAGCTATGTTGTAGTTTGGATCTAGATCTAGCAAACTATCCCCGGAACATCTCCAAGATCTGGTTCACCAGACTCCTCCTGAATAAATAAGAGAGATACAAACAGAAATTAATAACCAACTAACCAATATCAAGTCTAATATCATGTTTAGTTATACAGTGTGTTATTTACACAACAGGTTGTGTCAAAGCAACTTTACAGTATTAAACAGGACAATAGTGTGTCAATAATGCAAAGGTTACTCATGAGGGACTCATACATAAGTATCAGTAAATGTTTTTACCTTTTGTAATAGCTAAGTAGGCAACACAATGCATTAAGAGCCAGGGAGGTGTAAACTTTTGAACTGGAATGTTTTGAATGTGTACATTTTTCTTGTTTGATTATTCAAATGGAGTTTTGAATGGAGTCATTTTTATAAATTCAGTCATTATTTGGTCCTGTGAGGTTTAAATAAACATCTGTTTTGTAAAATATTCAGGTCAGTACTAAATAAAAAAATAACATTTTGCGTATTCTGCAAGTGGTATGTAAACTTATGAGCAAAACTGTACATGATCATTGTACATTAAACTTAAACACCCAGAAACCAGTAACCAATAATACAAACTCAAAGCCTAAAAAGCTTAGTTCCTTAAATAAAAGTTAGAAACTTACTTTCTTTAGTAGAACACTAAAGACCCATGATCCCTTGGTCACGAACACCCTTGCTGGTCCACTCGTGCTTGGTGATGTAGTGAGGTCTTCTCAAACAAAACAATTGGTCTGTGTAAGAAACTAAACATTATTTACTACATTACTCACATAATGACATACAGTACTTGTCTAGTTTGTAAACATTACAATTTGTAAATGTTCACAAAGAAGACTCCTTTGCTCACCAAGGCTGCATTTATGTGCTCGAAAATACAGTAAAACACTAATAGTGTCAAAGAGTTTTAAAATAACTGTTTAAACTGTTTGTAAAATACATTTTAAAATGTGATTTACTGCTGTGGAGCAAAGCTGAAACTTTATTAAAATTATATATAAAAAAAAAAAAATAAGTATATTAGAATGATTTCTATCCTAATTTTACAACATGGACTTCTGCTTCAATAGCTACTACAGGCAATCTAAACTATATCTGCACTACAAACCAGCGTGTTATATATAGAATAATAAATTAATTAAACTACCCACTGCGCAATGTGACGTCGTAGTGACGTGACCCTGACCGACGGACCCAATATAGACATGATCTGCACGTCTATCCGACGTCCAATGTTTAGTGGGTAAGAAATACCTATTTGCAATATCAAACATCAAAACAGACCGTTTTCAATTCAATTTACAAATGGATGTGTCACTTTTACGTTTCACTCCTGTTACTGTGAATGTACTGTAATGCAGTACAGTACAGTAAAATGACAGAGTAAATAGAAGAGAAGCTGCTGCTAAATATGCTGCTGTTCTGGTAAACACGAGACAAAAATACATTATACATTAACTGGACCAAACTAAAATTGGCGTCGTTTAACGTTATTTGAATAACGTTATATAAAACGTTCTTTTTCTAGCAGCTTCGCCTCATGGCTCTTTCAAGTAAAGACCGTTTACTCGTCGCTCATATTTGCACTCTCATACACATACAACACGACCTTTGGGCGACTATATGATATTTAATTTTATTCGTCAGCACATTAATAGATGTACTGCCATGTAAGTTTAATTCATATTTCCCCTTTAAACGGCATACAATTTCATAGCAGTATTCCTCCTTGCACCGAATATAACCGTGTTTACAGTATACCATGGCAAGTCTTACAATTACTCCATAAGAAGACTAGAAACGGCCACACTTTTTTCAAAAGCCTTCTTAAAACACATTTAAAATATATATTAAACACTTACTTTGAGACCAGTGATGACTGTCGTCGAAAAGTGAAGAGCACAGATCCAACCTCCTGCAGATTCAGTCAGCATTTTCCTCAAGAAGAGTCGATTCCCGCCGGCGCCGTCACCACGGGCTTTTCCTATGGCGTTAGTTTTGGCGCATGTTTGGTAAACCAGCGCGAGAAGCTCGTTACCGCCACCTGCTGCTTTGAAATGTCATCGAGTAATATATGAAGAGTTTGCTTCAAAAACGCGATAAACGACCTTTTTTTTTTTTTTTTCTTTTTTTTAACAACATTGAGTTTCTGCCAAAATCAGTATTGTATCTGGTCGGTACTGAAAAGGCAGTTTTTAATCTTACGCAAAATACAATATCCGCCGTGTTTTTCTGTCTGAAAATATATATAAAGTGTGAACATGCACACATGTGATCTTACAATGTGTGTACACTAAAGTCCACAGCAACATTAATATTTATAAAAATGGTCTTTAACATGAAAACAGATGTATGCACTTTTGGTTATTGAGTGCAGCAGGTTTTTGGAAATTTAAGCCATTCTTGCCGCTTGCTATTCTAAAGTAAATGATTTTGACGTTGACTGGTGCTATTCTATATGTTAATGATATTATGTCGTTTTAAGGTGGTAATCTAAAACCATTTAGCTGCACACATTATAATAATCACTTGCAATTTACAGATTTTACAGATGGAAGAGAGGTGTACACATGTTAGAAGCATTTTATAAATGAGCCCAAGAAGGTGAAGTTAAGTACTACAGTAGGATATTTCCTGGTATTGATAGTGTACAACAACAAAAAGTGCTGTAGTAATCCTATCATAATTATCTCTGCTTCAAAACTTTGGTATTACCATACAAAAAAAAAAAAAAAAAAAAAAAAAAAAAAAAAAAAAAAAAAAAAAAAAAGAAAGAAAAACCACATATGCCATCTAATGGTAAATTCTTGTGATACTGTACAGCAGAAAAGTGCTATGGTAATCCATCATATTTAGCTTGTGTTGGTATTACCACAAAAGAACAACAGAAAAACTACATATGCCATCTGATGGTAAATTCTTGTGATAATGTACAGCAGAAAAGTGATATGGTAATCCTGTCATATTTAGCTTGTGTTGGTATTACCACAAAAAGAACAACAGAAAAACCACATATAGCATTTCATGGTAAATTCTTGTGATACTGTACAACAGAAAGTGCTGTGGTAATCCTGTCATATTTAGCTATGCTTATTTGTTGTGTGGTAAATTTATGTTGTACTGTTGCAGTACCACAGGATTACCACTGGACATTTTTGTAAGGGGAACACACACTATAAAAGTATTTAAACTTTACTGATAAAAAATGGTGCACTTTGAAACAACTTTTACTCAGGAATTGCTAGTAAATAATAATTACATCAACAACAAAAAGCAAGTAACTTCAAAATCTAGCTTGACAGTTATGCTCTCCATTCACTTTTGTTGCATACAAAAAAGCAGTTCTGACAGACAAATGTGATTTTTTTGACAGGTTTCTACAAAGTTTTTGCATATAAAATAGTAAAATGGGAAAATCTTTCTCTTATTTGATCCTGAAAGTCAAACAGTCAAATAGGCAAGTAGAATTAAATGTGGATACTTATTCACTACCCCTTAAGCAATCTTTTCTTTATTAGAAGCACACACACACTAAATATTCAAACTTTACCTCACCAACAAGAAAACGGTGCAGGATTTACTTTAAAACAACTTTCACTCAGGAATTGCTAGTGAATAATTACAAAAAAACTAACTTGATGGTCATACTCTACATTCACTTTTGTTGTATAAACAAGCAGTTTAGTCACAAATAGATGAGTAAAGTTTGTGAACAAACTTTGAAGTTGGCTTGAGAAAGCCTAGCCTGAAAGTTTGTAGCAGTTTAAGCTTGAAGTTTGAAAGTTTAGATAGATTAGATGTTGATAGCATATTGCTAGTGTGATTTAGCACATCGCAAATATGTTTTTAGCATGATTAACATGTTGCTAGCATGTTGTTAGTATGTTTTTACCATGATTTGCATGTTTCTAACATGTTTTAGCACAATTAGCATGTTGTTAAGCATGACTAACATTTTGCTGGCATGTTGCTAGCATGATTAGCAAGTTGTTAACATTTTGTTAGAATGACGATGTTGCTAACATGTTTCTACTACCACGGTTAGCATTATGTTAACACGTTGTTAACATGTTTTAGGATGTTGCTAGCATGTTTGTATCATAATTGGCATGTTGTTAACACGTGTTTAACATGATTAGCCTGTTGCTGGCATGTTTTTAGCACGAGGAGCATGTTTTTAACATGATGCTACCATATCATAGCATTATCAGGATGTTTCTAACATGTTTTAGAATGATTAGCATGTTGCTAGCATGATTAGTATGTTGCTACCATGTTGTTAGCATGTTTCTAGCATGATTAGCATTTTGCTAGCATGTTTTTAGAATGATAGCCATGTTCTTAACATGTTTTACCATGTTGCTGATGTGTTGCTAGCATGTTCCTGATTAGCATGTTGCTAGTATGATTAGCATTTTGTTAGCATCTCATTAGAATGATTAGCCTGTCACTGGCATGCTTCCACTACCATGATTAGCATTTTGTTAACATATCTCTAGCATGATTAGCATGTTGCTGGCATGTTGCTAGCATGATTAGCATTTCTTTGGCATTTCATTAGAATGATGATGTTGCTAGCATGTTTCTACTACCATGATTAGCATGTTGTTAACATGTTTATAGCATGATTAACATGTTACTGCCATGTTGTGAGCATTTCGTTAGAATGTTGCTCACAACATGTTTTTACTGCCATGATTAGCATGTTGCTAGCATTTTTCCAACATGCTATTAGCATGTTTCAAGTATGATCATGCTGATTTTAACACGATTAGCATGTTGTTAGCATGATTAGTATGTTGCTGGCATGTTGCTTGTACGATTTGCATGTTTTTAGCATTTCATTAGTATGATGATGTTGCTAGCATGTTTCTACTACCATGATTAGCATGTTGTTAACATGTTTATCGCATGATTAGTATGTTGCTATCATGTTTCTAGCATGATTAGCATGTTACTGCCATGTTGTGAGCATTTCATTAGAATGTTGCTAATGCTGAAAACTCATCTCTTTCGACACTTTACACAAAACCTTTATTCTACTCTTTTCCCTTTCTAGCTTGTACTTATCTGAACAATGCCTGTTGTATGGTACTATGAGCACTTCCTAAGTCGTTTTGCCTCTTTAGGACAAATCGCTTGACGTATTCGCCACCTGTAAGTCGCTTTGGATAAAAGCGTCTGTTAAATGAATAAATGTAAATGTAAATGTAAACTTTCTTCAGGCAAAAGATCAGTCACGATAATTACAGCATTATTGAACTTACAGATCTTACAGAGTGAAACTTCAGTGAATCTAGAGTGAAACTTTCGGTGCTTTCCTGTGTTAACAATACAAACAATGTGAGCAGGCAGACAAGTTACAACAATATGGAGATTAAATAAAGGAATGCATTTCCATTCACTGCTGGCAATTTTAGGATTTCAGAAACAAATACAGCATCCAAACATCTGAAAATCTGCCTTATCTGAATTAGAAATGCAACATTGTTTTCTGACTTGTGTTGGAGAGTGACACAAATACCTGCATGATTGTTCATCTTTAATTATGATGATCAAACAAAAACAATTTAAACAATTGCATGAAAAAGGCTGGCGTCTATAACAATTTCCTGCAATTTAACATCCCTATTTAGCCCAAATGCCACTGCTTTTTTAAAAGCTATGCTTCATTAAAGACTAATGAACAAACAGAGCAGCTCCATACATCAATTGGTCTATTATGAGTTGTAATGTGCAATGTAAGCATGCATATACAATATGAGAATGTGATTGTTTGTTTAAGTACAGTAGGAAAGTTGCAATAAAAATTTATAAATGCTGTAATTAATGAAATACTTTAATTTTCCAAGTGAAGGCATTTTTACCTTCACCTGAACCCAAACGTGTTTCCGCCTGTTCCAATAACAGTCTGCATCTGCTGCGCCTTTAATTTGATCCTACTATTTGTTTGCCATTGTTATTAGTCTTTTGAAGTGGATTTGCACTGTAATTGTCTGCTCAATAACAGATTTTATTTTTAAACGGACGCTAAATGTTATATTAGGGTGTCTCCTTTCGATAAAACTCAATGCAAACTCACCCACATGGCAGACAAACAAACCAGACAGCCGTAGACATAGATAACATGGCCTTAAAACATAAGGGTAGATAAGCAAATTACCTTATTCAGTCATTTTTTTTATTTTAAACAATGATAAGCCTATGCAGTTCATGTTCATTTTATTACATATAGGTTGCCAGTTCATTTCACTTCAGTGTAAAGGTCCAGAAGCAAGATCTGCTTATATCAACTACTTCAACTTGTATCAGACAGACTAAACAAAAGCTTTTAGATTTCCTGCTGATTTACACGTCATGAAACATGTTTAAACAACGACTGAGTATGTTTCTGCCTTAAGGGTTCTGTACATAGAAACACAATGACGATAATTTATTTTGACACATGATAAAAATGCACTGATGATAAACGATGAATTGCATTCAAGTCTTTTGAAGTCTTTAAAAAAACATGATATAGTATGATTTTAATTATATTTAATTCAAATATTTTTAATTGTGGGAACTTTTACTGTGACTTGGAGTTTCTGTAATTAATAAATTATTTTGACTTATACTGTTATGTGTTTTAAAGGTACTGTATGTAGGCTAATTATGTTGTAGCATCGGTCCAAACTCAGGGCAGCAGAGAGAAAATGGCACAAATCTAAAGATCCATCTGACTTGAGTATGTATCAGTTTTTGCTTTCATCCTTCTCTGTTCAAGTACATACTGCCAAATCCTCATACTTCATCAACAATGCTCCAGACACACGTAACCTCTTCAAAACATTTATTTCGCTCCTCTGCCCTCCCACACCACCTCCCACCACTTCTATAACAGCCGATGATTTTGCCACATTTTTTACCGACAAAACTACAACTATCAGCAGCCAGTTCTCGGCTCCACACGTACAGGAACTAATACCGACAACATCCACAGCTAACACCCCACTCTTCTCCTTCTGTCCCTTCTCTGAGGCAGAAGTATCCAAACTTCTCCTCTCCAGCCATCCTACAACATGCCCACTAGATCCTATCCCCTCTCACCTTCTCCAAGCAATCTCTCCTACACTCTTACCAGCACTTACACACATCATCAACACATCTCTCCTCACAGGCACTTTCCCCACTGCATTCAAGCAGGCTCGGGTAACCCCACTGCTCAAAAAACCTACATTAAACAGTTCACCTATAGATAACTACAGACCGATCTCTCTCCTTCCATTTATAGCAAAAACACTTGAACGAGTCGTTTTTAACCAGGTATCACTATTTCTCTCGCAGAACAGTTAATTGGATGCTAACCAGTCAGGTTTCAGGAGTGGCCACTCAACTGAAACTGCACTACTGTCAGTCACTGAAGCCTTGCGGATTGCAAAAGCTGATTCCAGATCATCAGTACTCATTTTGCTGGACCTTTCTGCTGCTTTTGACACGGTGAATCATCAGATCCTCCTGTCCACCCTCTTATCGCTGGGCATCACAGGAATTCTACTTCACTGGTTTGAATCCTATCTCACAGGTAGGTCTTTCAGAGTGGCCTGGGGAGGGGAGGTATCCAAAGCACATCATCTGGTCACTGGGGTTCCTCAGGGATCAGTTCTTGGACCCCTCCTCTTCTCCATATAAACTACATCACTGGGGCCCATCAAACAGGCACATGGCTTCTCCTACCACTGCTATGCTGATGACACACAGCTCTATCTTTCATTTCAACCAGATGATCCAATGGTAGCTGCACGGATCTCAGGCTGCTTGGCGGACATCTCGGAGTGGATGAAAGAACATCACCTACAGCTCAACCTGGCAAAGACTGAGCTCCTTGTTTTCCCTGCCACTCTGACCCTACAGCATGATTTCACCATCCATTTAGGTTCATCAACAATTACCCCATCAAGTTCTGCCAGAAATCTTGGTGTAATCTTTGATGACCAGCTGACTTTCAAAGACCATAGAGCTAAAACTGCTCGATCTTGCAGGTTTGCATTGCACAACATCAAAAAGATCAGGCCCTTTCTAACAGAGCAGGCCACACAACTTCTTGTCCAGGCCCTGGTCATCTCTAGGCTGGACTACTGCAATGCTCTTCTGGCCGGTCTTCCTTCATGCACAATTAAACCTCTCCAAATGATTCCGAATGCAGCAGCACGACTGGTCTTCAATGAGCCCAAAAGGGCGGCTCACATCAAATCCAAGACACTGATGCTTGCATATAGAACAGCCACAGGCTCGGTGCCCGCCTACCTCCACTCTGTGCTACCAATCTACACTCCCTCCAGAAGTCTGAGATCCGCCAGTGAGCGACGCCTCATTGTACCATCACAAAGAGGCACAAAGTCACTTTCCAGAACATTCTCTTACACCGTTCCTGGCTGGTGGAATGATCTTCCCACCGCTATCCGGAATGCCAACTCCCTAAATGAATAAATGTAAATGTAAACTTTCTTCAGGCAAAAGATCAGTCACGATAATCACAGCATTATTGAACTTACAGATCTTACAGAGTGAAACTTCAGTGAATCTAGAGTGAAACTTTCGGTGCTTTCCTGTGTTAACAATACAAACAATGTGAGCAGGCAGACAAGTCACAGAAATATGGAGATGAAATAAAGGAATGCATTTTCATTCACTGCTGGCATTGGATTTCAGAAACAAATACAGCATCCAAACATCTGAAAATCTGCCTTATTTGAATTAGAAATGCAACATTGTTTTCTGACTTGTGTTGGAGAGCAGTGTTGCCAAGTTGGATACCTGCATGATTGTTCATCTTTAATTATGATGATCAAACAAAGCAATTTAAACAATTACATGCGAAAGGCTGGCATCTATAACAATTTCCCACAATTTAACATCCCTATTTAGCCTAAATGCCACTGCTTTTTCAAAAGCTATGCTTCATTAAAAACTATTGAACGAACAGAGCAGCTCCATGCATCAATTGGTTTATTATCAGTTGGATCAAGTGCAATGTAAACATGCATATACGGTATGATAATGTGATATTTGTGTACAGTAGAGTAGGAAAGTTTTTACCAGAGAAGGCATTTTTACCTTCACCTGAACCCAGACGTGTTTGCGCATCTTCCGATAACAGTCTGCACTTGCTGCGCCTCTAATTTGATCCTACTATTTGTTTGCCATTGTTATTAGTCTTTTGAAGTGGACTTGCACTGTAATTATCTGCTCAATAACAGATTTTATTTTTAAAGGGATGCTAAATGTTATATTAGGGTGTCTCCTTTCAATGAAACTCAATGCAGATTCACTCACGTGGCAGAAAAACAAACCAGACAGCCGTAGACATAGATAACGTGGCCTCAAAACATAAGGGTAGATAAGCAAATGACCTTATTCAGTCATTTTTTTTTATTTTAAACAATGATAAACCTATGCAGTTCATGTTCATTTTATTGCATATAGGTTGCCAGTTCATTTCACTTCAATGCAAAGGTCCAGAAGCAAGATCTGCTTATATCAACTACTTCATCTTATATCAGACAGACTAAACAAAAGCTTTTAGATTTCCTGCTGATTTACACATCATGAAACATGTTTAAAAAAAGACTGAGTATGTTTCTGCCTGTTTATGTGTACGGTAGGCTATAAGCATTGAACTATATCTCTCACCATGTCTCCATAGGGGTTCTATACATAAAAACACAGTAATGATAATTTCTTTTGACACATGATAAAAATGCACTGATGATAAATGATGAATTGCATTCAAGTCTTTTTAAGTCTTTAAAAAACATGATATGATATGATTTGAATTATATTTAATTCAAATATTTTTAATTGCAGAAACTTTTACTGTGACTTGGAGTTTCTGTAATTAATAAATTATTTTGACATACTGTTATGTGTTTTAAAGGTACTGTATGTAGGCTAATTATGTTGTAGGCTAATTATGTTTGTGCATATTTAGTAAACATGCTAAATATTTATTTCTCAGAAAAACAAGGCTACAGCCATTTAATCGAATTTGAAATGTGCTGTTCATGATATCGAATGTCTGTTTTTATTTTGGTCTGTGTGACTCCGCCGACTGCCGGGTTGCCAGTTGCTTAAAAAAACACACTGTATTGCTGTCATGGATGCAGTGTTAATTTTGACAGCAAATTCTGATTTAGTCTTAGTCTTAGTCTTTGGAATAATACACCATTTAGTTTTAGTCCTATTTTAGTCATCTGAAATCTTTTAGTCTTAGTCTAGTTTAGTTGACTAAATATCATAAGAGTTTTAGTCTTAGTTTAGTCTTAAGTCTTTTAGTCTTAGTCTAGTTTTAGTAGACCAAATATTATGGAATTATTTTTGTGCCAATAAGAATGAACGTAACTTTATAAAACTGAACGTAACTTTCCAAGAAACGATCAAAAATATGCCACTGCAAAAGAAGAAAAACACAATGAAAATGAAAAAATGAACTCAGTCGCACGAATTTAACATGCTCTTCAAATATGCTTCATTCTTTGTTAATGATTTTCAAAGAATCGTTTTCGCGAATCATGGATTCTGAATGCGTTGCCACAGCTTTCGCTTACGCTTCGCAAATTTTCGTTTGCTGTTTTGGCACAAACCTCTCGTGGGGGCGGGCTTAACAGCGATCTACTCTGATTGGCTAATGAGCTTTTGATGGACAGTTGCTCTCTGACCTGGAAGCACAGACGGTGACATCAGTGGCGCACATATTGGAAAGTTGTTGCGGTGTGCAATACGTCGTGCTTTGTTTATATTAAGTATTAATGTTATTAGTATTTCACCTACGGTCGTCTCTTAGTTTCTAAAGATGAGCTCCCAGGAGAGACACGGAGCAGCATCATCTTCCACCTCAGCTTGTCCCTCAGGGCAGCTTGAAGTAAGTTCGTGTTGCTAAAGTAACGTTAATCAATAACATCGATAAAAGTTTTATTCATGTACAGTGTGCAACAGTTCTGATAGTTTCTATAAACAAAGCACGACGTATTGCGCCACTGACGTCACCGTCCGTGCTTCCAGGTCAGAGAGCAACTGTCCATCAAAAGCTCACTAGCCAATCAGAGTAGATCGCTGTTAAGCCCGCCCCCACGAGAGGTTTGTGCCAAAACAGCAAACGAAAATTTGCGAAGCGTAAGCGAAAGCTGTGGCAACGCATTCAGAATCCATGATTCGCAAAAACGATTCTTTGAAAATCATTAACAAAGAATGAAGCATATTTGAAGAGCATGTTAAATTCGTGCGACTGAGTTCATTTTTTCATTTTCATTGTGTTTTTCTTCTTTTGCAGTGGCATATTTTTGATCGTTTCTTGGAAAGTTACGTTCAGTTTTATAAAGTTACGTTCATTCTTATTGACACAAAAATAATCCCATAAAATATTAGCATATTTTTCTCCATAATTCACGTAATTGTAAGTATATTACAATATATGGAAGCATATAGAGAATACAGGCACATATCTAATTGTTGTAATAAAAAACATTTATTTTATTAAATGTCAAAAACATTAGCCTTTTTCACAAAAATAACCATAAGACCTGCTCTCCCTGAACAATATACATGCTCCCTGAAAAAGATATGCATTGTCCCTGAATTATATGAAACGCATATGACATCCTAGACCAAGCTCTGACATTTCTGTCTGTCTGTCTGTTCATGAGACATACCGCTGCCCTCGGACCGCGTGCACAAAACGTTAGCGTGTTGCTAACGAGAAAAGTCAACTTAAATTAACCAAAGCTTTGTAACCAAGACTGTGCATCCAAGTATAATGTATAACTAAATATAATGTATAACAAACGTCCTCATAACTTGAAAACCGCGGCTTTTGAAAATGGCTTTGCCAAGATCAACCTGCCCTCAAAAGATTCGCTCTGATTGGATTTCCCCACAAAAGGGTAGTTCTTATTGGATCTCTTCTCCATTCGTCCCGCCCCAACATTTTCCTCTCTTTTTTATTCATTGACTAAAGTGTCAGTTAAATTTCGTCATCGTCTTCGTCATCATATCTGACTTTTTATTTAGTTTTCGTCTGTAAAAAATGTTCGTTGACGAATATTTTTCGTCATAGTCTTCGTCAACGAAATTAACACTGCATGGATGCCAACAAACAAAATAGATCAGAGAACCTAAAAAGCCTTGCCATCCATCTAAAATGCTCTATGCCCAAATAATATTAAAACGGAGATAAATCAACTCATAAACTTAAAGTACAAGGCTTGTCGCGTGTCCTCAATCTGGCAACCCGAATGACTAAACGTGAGGAGGTTGGACTGGGAAAAACAACTCTCTCCAATATTTTGAATTACTGCAGTACCATTTTTAAGCGCTATAGCTGTCGATATTACATACACTGTAAAAAACAATTTGTTGATTCAACTTAAAATAACTTGTCACTCGGCTGCCTTAAATTAAAAAAAATTCAGTAAGCTCAAAAACATTTAGTCAAGTGTTAAGTTGTAAGTGACAGCTTGGATATTTGAATTCATTCAACTTAAAATTTTAAGGCAGCTGGGTAACAAGCCCCGCTTTTAAGTTATCAAACCAAATTGTTTGTTTAATCAACTCAAATATCTAAGTTTCTAATAAGTACAACTTAACATTTTAAGCTGACTAAACTTACTTGAGTTGTCTGAACTTAAAAATCTTAAAAGACATTTTTTTACAGTGTAAAGTTTGTTTGTTTACCTAAAAGGTAGAAAAACTCACTTTCTATATGCTACAAATATGCAATAGTAGATGTACCAAAAGTGTACCTTTTGCCCCAGTGTGACAGCTTGTACATTGTTCCTGATTGTACATTTAATCTTAAATTCATTTAACCTAGAGTACGCCCAACAGTTTTTTAGTGATTTCTGTGTACACAGTTTTAACAACACTGATGTTGGCAACCGGTTGAACGGCTCATGACCTGCTGGATGTGAAACCAATTGCTACACAGTCTTGTGGTATTTCTGAGATGCTCTTCTTGATTATTTAATGTTATCATCATCTATTGTGGCAGAATCAGCTGTTTCACTCTTTCTGGAATTGTCAAGGGTTCGTGTTTTGCACTTCCTGTAAATGATTAACATCATGACGATGAAGCCGATTATTGCTCCTACAGGAACAATGACCTCAGTTGTAGTCAGCTTTGCTTCACCTTTGACAGGAAAATAAATAAATTATCTGTAGTATATATAAGTGAATTCAGACTCTGTTATGGCATGGTTGAAATCATCAAAACAACACCAGATTCATATATTCACCTTTAAACTCTATATTTCTGATAGAGTTTAGATAGAATATGTCTGTTGATATCATGATCTATGTACTTTGACTTCTGAAATCATTTATGATTATGATATCACAAATGTGCAGACAAGATATTGAAGAGCAGCTTCATGTTTTCCTGGAAGTAATCTGGAACAGTAAACAATAATAAAACGATAGAATGTGTATATGATAAGCAATACCTTTTGTAGCGTATGTATCAGGCTCTGTAAACAGATTTTCAAAGATCATGAGGTCAGCAAAATCAAAACAAATGGGAAGCATTTAACTCAAAAATTCAACCAAGTGTGCTCAGACCTTTACCGTTTATTAAAATAATGTGATGCATAACAAATACCGGCACCATGGGTGTTTATACTGTAGCTTACCTGTTATGTTAACAATGAATTCTGTTGTTTTCATGTCACATTTTGCTTGGAAAAAGAATGTAAATTTCGCTGTCATTTTTGCACATGGAGTGTAAATGCATGTGGCGTTCATCTCTTGTTTACAGTCCTCGTTAGGGAAGTTCTTTTTGGAGATAACTGTGGCATTTTCATCTCTGCCATCCTTAAACTTGTACAATGTAATGCAGCAATTCGCTTCTTTAGTGCACGAGATGCTACAAGTGAGAGTTAGTTCTTGGTGCACAGTTCCAGTCACATCAGCACAGCTTAGGACGGTACATGATTCTGAAAAAAATAACAGTGTAAGTATTTAAAACAGAAAACAAAGGTCAATTCATTCAATTAAACTTAAAATAATTAACATTTTCTGCAAACGATATACGCTTCTTGAACGTGTCGCGACATGTAAAAGAGCATTCAGTTTTATTGGAAACAGATGACGTTAAACTGGCAACGTATTATTTATTTATACTTTCAGTTACTGATTAGGAGGATTTTTAATACAAAATGCTATCTGTGATTTCATTTTCACCTCTTTTTAAATTTTGTATTACTTAAACAACGAAACCAAACATCGTTGGTTGTTGTAACCTATGTATTGCGGTAGCTCCCAAATAAAAAAATGTCTGGCGGATGGCGCTATAAGTTTAATGCGCAGCTCTATTGAGTTAAAATAACGTAATCTTAGCAGCTGTGCCATTTTAGTTCACTTTAACAAGTCTTGAAATCCTTTATTATGACTCAATCACGTTCCTTTTCGTAACTCGTAGGCCTACCTGAGCTTTAGCTAATGCAAGTCAGGGTTGCCAAGTCCTCAGTTTTCTCACGGAATTGGGCTAGTTTTAAATTATTGCCAATTGGATTGATTTTTTTTTTCACTCGTGGGTTAAAGCTTTGACATACTGCATAAATTGTATTTGACTAAAATGCTTGTATTGAAATATTTTATATTCTATCAACAATAAAACTGTGTGATATGTTAAGTTTTGTGAAGGAAAGCCACTTGTAGGAAGCCTTTGAGCTGTGTTTATGATCAATACAACACAGTGGTTTTTAATTTTCATAACAGTACCTGTAAAAAATTGTTATACGTAGTTTTGACACGCAGACCTGGCAGCCCTGCTGCAAGTGCATCACTGTATCAGGTGAGCTACAGAGCAAGTTTACTGTGTCAAAAACCATACATGATAAACGTAACGGATTATCTGCTTGTTAAGTCGTGATTCCAGGTCCAAACCTCTAATAAACAGCTGTTTAGAAAGTACTATTTATTCACATTTAAACTAACCATTTAAAAACCCTATGGTGTACACTACAGTCTCGGTGCTCACAGCGTCCCAGACAGAAATATTTTAAAGATTTTTTAAAGGTCCTTATTAAAGGTATTTAGCTGGTATAGTGGATTTATGTATTGTAGAGTTAAAGAAAATTATTGTGAGCAAATAAAGCAAATGTCTTAACAAATGTCAGTAAACCAGGAAGATTTTAAAACGAGTGGTTCATTCAGAAATCCGTCAGATCACAGTGGAAATACAACTGGAAGACAGAAAAAGGGGTGGGGCTTAATAAGGTCAATATTTGAAGTTGTAGGCAGTGTTTTGATCAGTGTTGCCAAGTCTGTGGTTTTCCCGTGGAATTTGCCTACTTTAGCCAGTTGATTCAACTTAAAATATTAAGGCAGCTGGGTAACTTACCCAGCTTTTAAGTTTAACAAACCAACTTTTTTGTTAAGTTAACTCAAATATCTAAGTTTTCACTTAATACAACTTAACATTTCAAGCTGACTAAACTTATTTGAGTTGACTGACCTTAAAATTTTAAGTCTGCAGGGTAAC
>NW_026127635.1:0-19008 GCF_022985175.1 Labeo rohita
TATTGCAATTTCATGCAATGTCTCATACAAACACTGAGATTTTAAACATCATAACTATTATAGTGTTATTTTTGCCCAGTCTCTCTTAAATTTTGCATAATTGTTTAGAATGAGATGATTTGTCATTTTTGTCACAGTTTTGAGATGTTGCAAGCTTTCTTTTAAAAATGTTAGGCTTTTGGGTACAGTAGATTTAAAGAACATATTTAAAGAACAGTTGGATTGACAGCAATGGTCTTAGACAAAAAATTGTTGAGAATGAGGAGATCTATCATATGGTATGAAGATCTAGTGTTTGTGTGAAAAAATGAGCATTTTTTAGCAATTCGAGGCCAATTACAATAGAAATGTTGTGTTTTTGAAGCCTTTTTAACTGTTATAGCACCATCTATGATCCGATGCTATGGTTGCTATGGTTTTAAAATGCAGTCCAACCCAAAATATATGGCTAACACTACAGCACATCTATGATGGATCACAAACACACAAACACAGAAAATGAAATAGTTAAACTATTATATTAAAGTTCATTAAGCATTATTACACACACACACACACATTTTGTTGCACATAAGAGATTTGTGCATTAAATGGTAGGTGACAAAACGTTTAGTGCAAGTCTTTTTAAGATTTTATATATAGTTTTCAGGTTTCACTGTAATCATAATCTTGTATTATTGTCAAATATGATATATGTGTTTAAATGAAGTGTTAAACTTTGACTAAATGTGATTTGAAATGTTATATAGTGCTTTAGTCTTTGCATGAATTGAAATGAATGGAAAATCTGTGAATAGCACTATTCATTTCAATGAGCCATTAGTGGTCTTCTACTGCCATCTAGTGGTTATAGTTGTAATTTCATGACATTTTAAAGAGCGATGCATAGTTTTTGAGCTTTATAACTGTTACATTGCCTTTTTTTGTCTGATGTCTTTAAAATGCAGGCTTTTTTAGAATCATATGATGATGATTTGACTTAGGTTTGTGAAATTTTCTTTTCTTTTAGGTTTTATAGACTCGGGTACAGTAGATCATGATCTTATTATCTAAATGGTAGGGATGTGACGAGACCAGTCGGATTTCGCGAGATCTTGTGACAGTATCCTCCCACAACATTTTACCATGTTTACATTAGAGCTGCACTATCAAAATATTAAAATATCGAGGTATTGATTCAAACACCCACGTGATCTTATTCCTAAATGACAACGATTTATCTATGTCTATTAGTACTGTTTCACATCGCCAGTGTCAGTGGAGCGTGAGAAGCAGGTTTTGTCGCTGCTCATGTTAATGAATCAGAAGGTCGGAGTAAATGTGAACGCAGAAAGAGCAACACAAACAGTCTTTTCAACCACATTATAATCATTATTTCTGTGTTACAGATATTTAAATAATAAAAGTACTGGGATAAAAGATAATAGTTTGTAGTTTATAAACACTTTTGTCTACAGTAGCGATGAAAACGAAAGTATTTTAACACATGTATCTATTGTAACGCTTATCCTCTTCCGCCAGCAGGTGGCGACAACTAAAAAAAAAAAAAAAAAAAAAAGTATGTCATTAAATCATTCATTCAGGAGATTTCAATAGTCAAACAAGTCTTAATGAAGTGAGACACTGTCTCCTTTATTTTTTTTTTTTTTTTTTTTATTATTTTGTTTAAATGAATATATGTTTTTAAAAGACTTAAATTAACAGTTTGTCAGAACCACTAGTAAATTGTTATTTTGTTTAGTTTTTTTAATCTTTTTTTCTCCAGAATCATGAGAGAATCGTAATCTCCCATTTATAAAAAACAACTAGGATTCTCAATTTATCCAGAATCATGAAGCTCTTGTTTAAATGTTGTTTATTAATGCATATTATTCATTAAAATTGAAGTTTAATTTTAAAGTTCAAAATTTTTTTTTTTTTTTGCATTTTGTTTTTTCAGTTGAATAAAAGACTATTTTCCCTATATATTTCATTGAGGATTTCTTAAGAAAAGTTTAAAAATCTTGTCTCGTCTCGTTCTCTTGTCTCGTCTCTTCTCATGGGTGAACCCAAAATTCTCGTCTCATGGGATTAGTGTCTCGTCACACCCCTAAACTAAATGGCTAAATCTAAATGCAAATGTTTTTTTTTTTTTTTTTGATAAATGTTTATCTAGAGAGTCCAGGCAATTTTACTGCAGTGGTTTTTTGATTTTGATTGATTTTTGAGTTAAAACACCTAGAACTAGTTCACAAAAGTAGTTTTTTTTTAATTATATGAAATATTTAAAGAACAGTTGGATTGACATTAATGGTCCAAGAGTCAAAGTTGTTCATCATTAGGAGATCTATCAAATGATAGGAAGATGTAGTTTTTGTGTGAATATATGAGCATTTATTTAGCCATTTGAAGCCATTTACCATACACAGCTTGTGTTTTTGAAGCCTTTTTAACTGTTATAGTGCCACCTATGGTCCGATCTTCACGAAACTTTGCATGCTTGTTAAGAATCATCTGACACATGTTTGCTCACCAATCGTAAAGTTTTAAAGTTTTGAGTTTTCGTTTTGGTTTTATAAGCTTTTAGGTATATGTGGCCAAGCCCCTATTGTAAATGACCCCGTTATAGCTAACAGAAGGACAAAATTCAACATTTTTTTTGATAATTATTGATCTAGAGAGTCCAGAGAATATGACTGCAGTGGTTTGATCAAGATTGAGCGAAAAACCTAGGACTAGTTCGCAAAAGTAGGTTTTTGACATATTTGTGAATATTTAATGAACGATTTGATTGACAGCAAGGCTTCTTGAGGCAAAGTTGTTCATCATGAGGAGATCTATCAAATGATATGCATACTGTGTGGATTTGTGAAACACCACGTGATTACAGAGACATAGAACTCATTAGTGCCAACTAGTGGCCGATTTCTTTCAAAATTCTTACAGACCTTTACGGCCATGAGTCGAATATGCCCAGTGAGTTTCGTTCCGTTCGGCCTCCGTTAACCTTGTCTAATAGGTGCTCAAAATTCATTGGTCGATGGCGGCCATGTTTTTTGAGATACACCAATGTCCTTATAGACCCTTATGGCACATTGGACAGAGACACTGCATACCAATTTTCAGGTTGATTGGTCTGACGGTTGCGAAGTTATAGCCATTTTTATATTTTTTCTCTATTATAGCGCCACCAAGTGGTCAAGCTCCACAATTTTCTGGATTTGACCAAAGGCTGAGCTTTTACATATGTGTGCTGAGTTTGGTGATGATTTGTCATTCTGTTCCAAAGTTATAGCCTTTTTACTAACAGTGGCCCCGCCTCTTTTGGACGTTTTGGCGCCCCTTTGCCACTGTGAGTCAAAAGTTTAACTTTTTTTTTTGATAATTATTGATCTAGGGAGTCTGGAGAACTGTGCTGCAGCGGTTTGAACGAGATTGAGTGAATAACCTAGGACTAGTTTGCAAAAGTAGGTTTTTCACATATTTGTAACTATGTAATAAACGACTTGATTGACAGCAATGGCTCTTGAGGCAAAGTTGCTCAGCATGAGGAGATCTATCATATGGTATGAAGTTCTAGTTTTTCTGTGATTATATGAGCATGTTATAGCAATTTAAGGCAATTTACTTTTGAAATTTTGTGTTGTTGAAACCTTTTTAACTGTCATAGCGCCACCTATGGTCCGATCTCCATGAAATTTTACATGCTTCTTAAGAGTCATCTGACACATGTTTTCTCCAACTTTTGTAAAGTTTTGAGTTTTTGTTTAGGTTTTATAGGCTTTTGGGTATATGTGGCCACGCCCTTTTTCTAAATGACCCCGTTATAGCTAACCAAAGGACAAAATTCCACATTTTTTTGATAATTATTGATCTAGAGAGTCTGGAGAACTGCGCTGCAGTGGTTTGATCGAGATTGAGCGAAAAACCTAGGACTAGTTCGCAAAAGTAGGTTTTCACATATTTATTGAATAAATAATTAATGATTTGATTGTTTGATTGACAGCAATGGTTCTTGAGGCAAAGTTGTTCATCATGAGGAGATCTATCAAATGATATGCATATTGTGTGGATGTGTGAAACACTGCGTGATTACAGAGGCAAAAAACTCGTTAGCGCCAACTAGTGGCCGATTTGTTTCAAAATTCTTACAGACCTTTAGGGCCATGAGTCGAACATGCCCAGTGAGTTTCGTTCCGATCGGCCTCCGTTAACCTTGTCTAATGGGTGCTCAAACTTCGTTGGCGATGCCGATGGCGGCCATTTTTTTGAGATACGCAAATATTCTCATAGACCCTTATGACACATTGGACAGAGACACTGCATACCAATTTTCAGGTTGATTGGACTGACGGTTGCAAAGTTATAGTCATTTTTATGTTTTTTCAGGCTTATAGCGCCACCAAGTGGCAGAGCTGTGCAATTTTTGTTATTTGACCAAAGATTGAGCTTATACACATGTGTACCGAGTTTGGTGAAGATATCTCATTCCATTCAAAAGTTATAGCCAAATGTAAAAATTTGCTAACTTTAGCTTTTGAACTTTTTGGCTTTCCTATTTGACCGTGAGTCAAAATTTTTTTTTTTTTTTTGATAATTATTGATATTCACTGTCCAGAGAATATTTCAGCACTGGTTTGGTTCCGATCCACTGAAAAACCTAGGACTAGTTCGCAAAAGTAGGTTTCGGACATTCGCCATTTTGCGGAAAAAAAAAACCGGGCCGAAAAAGAGCGAAAAATCTGCGCCAGTGCACTTTTGTGCGTATTGACCCAAGGATTGCAACGATGTAAATTTTTTTGAGTCTACGAAAAAAATTGTACGAGCTATGGCCAAAAAAAAAAAAAAAAAGTTAGTTTTTTGCGCTGTAGCGCCACCTTTAGGCCGATTGGGGCGGTTCTTTGCGCCTGAGTAGCGAGGAGGACTACTACCTTCTGACCAAGTTTCAGCTCTCTAGGCCTTACGGTTTGGGCTGCATCAGTCAGTTTTAATAATAATAATAATAATAAATAATAACAAAAAAAATAATAAAAAAATAATAAAAAAATAATAATAATAATAATAATAAATATAGCTGCAAGCAGCAATTACCGGGGTTCGAGCATTTAAGGCCTTTAGGTGGCAAAGATGTTCAGAATAGGCCAGGATATATCATACAGATGTAAGTAAAAAGATCTAGTGTTTGTGTGAATAGATGAGCATTTTTTAACAATTTGAGGCCATTTACCATAGAAATCTTGTTTTTAAACTTTTTTAACTGTTATAGCGCCACCTATGCTCATATCTCCATGAAACTTTTGCTTGTTAAGCATTTGAATCAAATGATATGGGCCAACACTTTTACTTCAAGTATTCTCTTTGTAACAGTTTGTGTGTTTTTTTTGATTTTAAATAATGTGTTTTTAAGTTTATGTTTTTTTTTTTTTTAGGCTTTTGTAAATGTGATTTTATATGTTATAACAGTGATTTTATAATTTTTTTGTAAATGACCTATTATTATAGAAAAACCAAAGGACAAAATTCAACATTTTTTGATAATTATTGATCTGCAGAGAGAGTCCAGAGAATTATATTACTGCAGTGGTTTGATCGAGATTGAGATGATTTGAATTTTTTTTTTTTGAGATGTTAGTTTTTTTTTTAAAGTTTTTTAACATATTTTTGAATATTTAAAGAAATTTTGATTTGATTGACAGCAATGGTTCTTGAGGCAAAGTTGTTCATCATGAGGAGATCTATCAAATGATATGCATTGTGTGTGGATGTGTGAAACACCATAGTGATTACAGAGCCAAAATTTCGTTAGCGCCAACTAGTGGCCGATTTTTTCAAAACTCCAACCTTTAGGGCCATGAGTCAAACATGCCCATGACAGTCCACATCGACCTCCGTTTTACCACAATATAGGACTTTTCAAATACCTTGTTCAAATAGGTGCTCAAATTTCATTGTGCCAATGATTATTCCATTTTGAGATATGCCAATGTCCTCATAGACACTTGTTTCAATTTTGTTCCAAGAGACTGCATACTAATTTTCAAGTTCAATCGGACTAATTTTTGTATTTATAGCCAATTTTTTTTTTCAGTTTTATAGCGCCACCAAGTGGTCAAGCTTTGCAATTTTTTTGATTTGACCAAAGATTAAGCTTATACATATGTGTACCAAGTTTGGTGAAGATATCTCATTCCTTTCAAAAGTTATAGCCATTTTAGTAAAAGTGGCCCCGTCACTTTGGAAACGTTTTGGTGGCCCTTTGTGACCGTGAGTGAAAAGTTCAGTTTTTTTTTGATAATTATTGATATTCAGTGTCCAGAGAATATTTCTGCACTGGTTTGGTTCGGGGGTGAAAAAAAAACCTAGGACTAGTTAGTAGGTAAAAAATTCCACGTTTTTTTTCGGGGTTTCAACAGTGTTTCGCAATGAAAAATTTTTTTTTTTGCATTTCACTTTTTTTTTGCCCAGCACAAACGCCAAGAACGATTAAAAGTTTTTTTGAGTCTACGACAAACAAAAAACTTTAGGCCAATAAACTGATTTGTCATTTTATTTTTTTTTTGCGCTGTAGCGCCACCTTTAGGCCGATTAGGCTCAGTTTTTGGCTTTCAGAATGTCCCCACCAAAGGGAGCTCTACCTTCTGGCCAAGTTTCAAGTCTCTAGGCCTACGGTTTGGGCTGCCCATTCAAGGGGTTTTAGGGAAAAAAAAAAAAAATCCTATCAATTACAAATAATATAGCTGCATAGCAATATAGCTGCAAGCAGCAATTACCGGGGTTCGAGCATTTAAGGCCTTTGAGGTGGTATGCAAATTTGTTCAGAATGAGGTGATATATCATACAGATATAAGTGTAAGATCTAGTGTTTGTGTGAATAGATGAGCATTTTTTAACAATTTGAGGCCATTTACCATAGAAATCTTGTTTTTAAAGCCTTTTTAACTGTTATAGCGCCACCTATGCTCCGATCTCCATGAAACTTTGCATGCTTGTTAAGAGTCATCTGACACATGTTTTCACCAATTTTTGTAAAGTTTTGAGTTTTTGTTTAGGTTTTATAGGCTTTTGGGTATATGTGGCCACGCCCCTTTTGTAAATGACCCCGTTATAGCTAACCAAAGGACAAAATTCAACATTTTTTTGATAATTATTGATCTAGAGAGTCCAGAGAATATTACTGCAGTGGTTTGATCGAGATTGAGTGAAAAACCTAGGACTAGTTCGCAAAAGTAGGTTTTTCACATATTTGTGAATAATTACGATTGATTGACGATTTGATTGACAGCAATGGTTCTTGAGGCAAAGTTGTTCATCATGAGGAGATCTATCAAATGATATGCATATTGTGTGGATGTGTGAAACACCACGTGATTACAGAGCCAAAAACTCGTTAGCGCCAACTAGTGGCCGATTTCTTTCAAAATTCTTACAGACCTTTAGGGCCATGAGTCGAACATGCCCAGTGAGTTTCGTTCCGATCGGCCTCCGTTAACCTTGTCTAATAGGTGCTCAAAATTCATTGGTCGATGGCGGCCATGTTTTTTGAGATACGCCAATGTTCTCATAGACCCTTATGGCACATTGGACAGAGACACTGCATACCAATTTTCAGGTTGATTGGACTGACGGTTATAGTTATAGCCATTTTTATTTTTTTCTCTATTATAGCGCCACCAAGTGGTCAAGCTCCGCAATTTTTTGGATTTGACCAAAGGCTGAGCTTTTACATATGTGTTCTGAGTTTGGTGATGATATGTCATTCTGTTCCAAAGTTATAGCCATTTTACTAAAAGTGGCCCCGCCTCTTTTGAACGTTTTGGCGCCCCTTTGCGTGAGTCAAAAAAGTTTCAAAAGTTTAATTTCTGCACTGGTTTTTTTTGATAATTATTGATCTAGGGAGTCTGGAGAACTGTGCTGCAGTGGTTTGATCGAGATTGAGTGAATAACCTAGGACTTTCGATTTCAAAAGTAGGTTTTTCACATATTTGTGAATATGTAATAAACGACTTGATTGACAGCAATGGTTCTTGAGGCAAAGTTGCTCAGCATGAGGAGATCTATCATATGGTATGAAGTTCTAGTGTTTCTGTGATTATATGAGCATGTTATAGCAATTTAAGGCAATTTATTTTTGAAATTTTGTGTTTTTGAAGCCTTTTTAACTGTCAT
This sequence comes from Labeo rohita, assembly GCF_022985175.1. Lineage (NCBI taxonomy): Eukaryota > Metazoa > Chordata > Actinopteri > Cypriniformes > Cyprinidae > Labeo > Labeo rohita. Next base: position 8,146 of record NW_026127635.1, read on the forward strand.
AGCGCCACCTATGGTCCGATCTCCATGAAAATTTTACATGCTTGTTAAGAGTCATCTGACACATGTTTTCTCCAACTTTTGTAAAGTTTGAGTTTTTGTTTAGGTTTTATAGGCTTTTGGGTATATGTGGCCACGCCCCTTTTCTAAATGACCCCGTTATAGCTACCCAAAGGACAAAATTCAACATTTTTTTGATAATTATTGATCTAGAGAGTCAGAGAACTGCGCTGCAGTGGTTTGATCGAGATTGAGCGAAAAACCTAGGACTAGTTCGCAAAAGTAGGTTTTTCACATATTTGTGAATAATTAATGAATGATTTGATTGACAGCAATGGTTCTTGAGGCAAAGTTGCTCAGCATGTGGAGATCTATCAAATGATATGCATATTGTGTGGATGTGTGAAACACCACGTGATTACAGAGGCAAAAAACTCGTTAGCGCCAACTAGTGGCCGATTTCTTTCAAAATTCTTACAGACCTTTAGGGCCATGAGTCGAACATGCCCAGTGAGTTTCGTTCCGATCGACCTCCGTTAACCTTGTCTAATGGGTGCTCAAACTTCATTGGCCGATGGCGGCCATGTTTTTTTTGAGATATGTCCCAATAGACCTCATAGACCCTTATGGCACATTGGACAGAGACACTGCATACCAATTTTCAGGTCGATCGGACTAACGATTGCATAGTTATAGTCATTTTTATGTTTTTTCAGGCTTATAGCGCCACCAAGTGGCAGAGCTGTGCAATTTTTTTTATTTGACCAAAGATTGAGCTTATACACATGTGTACCGAGTTTGGTGAAGATATCTCATTTGGTTCATGAGTTATAGCCATTTTAGTAAAAATGGTCCTCCACCTGACAAACTTTTTTTGGGGCCAATTTTTTTCAGCAACGATGGCATTATTCAAAATTTCAACTTTTTTTGATAATTATTGATATTCAGTGTCCAGAGAACATTTCTGCACTGGTTTGGTTCCGATCAGGCTGTGAAAAACCTAGGACTAGTTCGCAAAAAAGTAGGTTTCGGACATTCGGCCAGTTTTGAAGAAATCCATTTTGCAAAAAACCGAGCCCAAAAAATCTGCGCTGTGCAAATTTTTTTGTGCGTATTGACCCAAGGATTGCAACGATTTGAAAATTTTTGAGTCTCAGTGACAAAAATTGTACGAGTTAGGGCCAAAAATGAAAAAAGGAGTTAGTTTTTTGCGCTGTAGCGCCACCTTTAGGCCGATTTGGGGCGGTTCTTTGCGCCTGAGTAAAAATCTGCGCCAGTACCTTTTTTTGGTATTGACCCAACTACCTTCTGGCCAAGTTTCAGCTCTCTAGGCCTTACGGTAAAAAAAATAATAATTTAATAATAATAATAATAATAATAATAATAATAAGTCTTTTTGGGCTGCATAAAAAATCCCAATTACAATAATCAATAATAAAAAAACCCCTAAAAGCTACTAAAATACCAAGTTTCAGCTCTAGGCTTTTTAGTTTTGGGAGCAATAAGTTTTAATAATAATAATAATAATAATAATAATAATAAATATAGCTGCAAGCAGCAATTATCGGGGTTCGAGCATTTTAAGGTCTTTAAGGTGGTATGCTTAGGGTCTAGGCCAACCTGGATTCATGGCTGACAGTAAAACACATCCAAAATGGAGAATATGCTCACAGAAATACACACACAGAAACGAAAAGTTTAAACTAATATATTAATACTGAATAAACATGTTTACACACACACAGACATACATGCATACACATTTTCTTGTACAGATATTTGAAATAAATGATATGGGCCAACACTTTTACTTGCAAGTATTCTCTTTGTAACAGTTTGTGTCTTTTTCAGATTTCACTGTAATCATAATGTGGCATAATTGTAAAAAACTGATATGTCTGTATGAACAAAATTGTAAGCTTTGCCTAAATGTGATTTTAAATGTTATAACAGTGATTTTATAAGTGTTAATCGATCATCAAACCTATTAAAAGCAGTTGTGTTCAGCTGAATAAGCCCATTAGTGGTCTTCTACTGACATCTAGTGGTTATTATTGCAATTTCATGCAATGTCTCATACAAACACTGAGATTTTAAACATCATAACTATTATAGTGTTATTTTTGCCCAGTCTCTCTTAAATTTTGCATATTTGTTTAGAATGAGATTATTTGTCATTTTTGTCACAGTTTTGAGACGTTGCAAGCTTTCTTTTAAAAATGTTAGGCTTTTGGGTACAGTAGATTTAAAGAACATATTTAAAGAACAGTTGGATTGACAGCAATGGTCTTAGACAAAAAATTGTTGAGAATGAGGAGATCTATCATATGGTATGAAGATCTAGTTGTGAAAAAAAAAATGAGCATTTTTTAGCAATTCGAGGCCAATTACAATAGAAATGTTGTGTTTTTGAAGCCTTTTTAACTGTTATATAGCACCTATGATATGATCCGATGCTATGGTTGCTATGGTTTTAGGATGTAGTCCAACCCAAAATATATGGCTAACACTACAGCACATCTATGATGGACAATACACTCACACAACACACACAAACACAGAATATGAAATAGTTAAACTATTATATTAAAGTTCATTAAAGCACACACACACACACACACACACACACACACACACACACACACATTTTGTTGCACATAAGAGATTTGTGTATTAAATGGTAGGTGACAAAATGTTTAGTGCAAGTCTTTTTAAGATTTTATATATAATTTTCAGGTTTCACTGTAATCATAATCTTGTATTATTGTCAAATATGATATATGTGTTTAAATGAAGTGTTAAACTTTGACTAAATGTGATTTGAAATGTTATATAGTGATTTAGTCTTTGCATGAATTGAAATGAATGGAAAACAATCTGTGAATAGCACTGTTCATTTCAATGAGCCATTAGTGGTCTTCTACTGCCATCTAGTGGTTATAGTTGTAATTTCATGACATTTTAAAAGAGATGCATAGTTTTTAAGCTTTATAACTGTTACATTGTTTTTTTTTTTGCCTGATGTCTTTAAAATGCAGGCTTGTTTAGAATCATATGATGATGATTTGACTTAGGTTTGTGAAATTTTCTTTTCTTTTAGGTTTTATAGACTCGGGTACAGTAGATCATGATCTTATTATTAAGTGGCTATCTAAATGGTAGGGATGTGACGAGACCAGTCGGATTTCGCGAGATCTCGTGACAGTATCCTCCCACACCCCACAACATTTTGCCATGTTTACATTAGAGCTGCACTATTAATCCTTAAAATATTGAGGTGTCGATTCAAACACCCACGCGATCTTATTCCTAAATGACAACGAGTTATCTATGTCTATTAGGACTGTTTCACATCGCCAGTGTCAGTGGAGCGTGAGAAGCAGGTTTTGTCGCTGCCCATGTTAATGAATCAGAAGGTCGGAGTAAATGTGAACGCAGAAAGAGCAACACAAACAGTCTTTTCAACCACATTATAATCATTATTTCTGTGTTACAGATATTTAAATAATAGAAGTACTGGGATAAAAGTTTATAGTTTGGGTATAAACACTTATTGTCTACAGTAGCGATAAAAACGAAAGTATTTTAACACGTGTATCTATTGTAACGCTTATCCTCTTCCGCCAGGAGGTGGCGACAACTGCCCGTAAAAAAAAAAAAAAAAAAGTATGTCATTGAATCATTCATTCAGGAGATTTCAATAGTCAAACAAGTCTTAATGAAGTGAGACACTGTCTCCTTTATTGAATGTTTTTTTTTTTTTTTTTATTTTGTTTAAATGAATATATGTTTTTAAAAGACTTAAGCAATGAACAGTTTGTCAGAATTTGTAATTTACCATACACAGCTTGTGTTTTTGAAGCTTTTTTTTTTAACTGTTATAGAATCGTAATCTCCCATTTATAAAAAACAACTATGATTGTCGATTTTCCAGAATCATGAAACTTTGCATGCTTGTTAAGAATCATCTGACACAAGTTCAAAATTTTTTTTTTTTTTTTTGCATTAAAGTTTTTCAGTTTTTTTTTATATTTTCATTAGGCTTTTTAAGAAAATGTGGCCACGTCCCCTTTTGTAAATGACACCCGTTATAGCTAACCCCTACTAAAGGACTAAAAAATTCACTTTTTTTTTTTTTTTTTTTTTTGATAATTATTATCTAGAGAGTCCAGAGAATTTTACTGCAGTGGTTTTATTGATTTTGAGCGAAAAACCTAGAACTAGTTCGCAAAAGTAGGTTTTTTTAAATATTTGAAATATTTAAAGAACAGTTTGATTGACATTAATGGTTCTTGAGGCAAAGTTGTTCATCATGAGGAGATCTATCAAATGATATGAAGATCTAGTGTTTGTGTGAATATATGAGCATTTATTTAGCCATTTGAAGCCATTTACCATACACAGCTTGTGTTTTTGAAGCCTTTTTAACTGTTATAGCGCCACCTATGGTCCGATCTTCACGAAACTTTGCATGCTTGTTAAGAATCATCTGACACATGTTTTCTCCAATTTTTGTAAAGTTTTGAGTTTTTGTTTAGGTTTTATAGGCTTTTGGGTATATGTGGCCACGCCCCTTTTGTAAATGACCCCGTTATAGCTAACCAAAGGACAAAATTCAACATTTTTTTGATAATTATTGATCTAGAGAGTCCAGAGAATATGACTGCAGTGGTTTGATCGAGATTGAGCGAAAAACCTAGGACTAGTTCGCAAAAGTAGGTTTTTCACATATTTGTGAATAATTAATGAACGGTTTGATTGACAGCAATGGTTCTTGAGGCAAAGTTGTTCATCATGAGGAGATCTATCAAATGAAATTTGGGGAGAACTTATCAAAGTATCAGCCCAATCGGCCCATAGGTGGCGCTACAAAACCTTTGTTTCAAAAAGCCCTCATAACACCTAGACCGTTTGTCCTAGACTCAAGTGCCTTATATCATTGTAATCCTTGGCTCAATCAAAACTAAATGGCTATCTCCGACTTTTTCAAATTTCCGGTATGCAAATTTTTCCGCCATTTTGAAATATGTCCAAAACCTACTTTTGCGAACTAGTCCTAGGTGCCCGATCGGAATCAAACCAGTGCAGAAATGTTCACTGGATAGTGAAGATCAATAATTATCAAAAAATTTTTGAAATTTTGACTCATGAAAGGGCCCCAAAAAGTTTGTCAGGTGGGGGCCATTTTTACTAAAATGGGCTATAACTCAGGAACCAAATGAGATATCTTCACCAAACTGGTACACATGTGTATAAGCTCAATCTTTGGTCAAATAAAAAAATTGCACAGCTCTGCCACTTGTTGGCGCTATAATAAAAAAGTTTGTCAAAAAATGGCTATAACTACTAAAAAACCATTAGTCCGATCGACCTGAAAATTGGTATGCAGTGTCTCTGTCCAATGTGCCATAAGGGTCTATAAGCTCAACATTGGCGTATCTCAAAAAACATGGCCGCCATCGGCCAATGAAGTTTGAGCACCTATTAGACAAGGTTAACGAAGGTCGATCGGAACGAAAACACTGGGCATATTCGACTCATGGCCGTAAAGGTCTGTAAGAATTTTGAAAGAAATCGGCCACTAGTTGGCACTAATGAGTTCTATGTCTCTGTAATCACGTGGTGTTTCACAAATCCACACAGTATGCATATCATTTGATAGATCTCCTCATGATGAACAACTTTGCCTCAAGAAGCCTTGCTGTCAATCAAATCGTTCATTAAATATTCACAAATATGTCAAAAACCTACTTTTGCGAACTAGTCCTAGGTTTTTCGCTCAATCTTGATCAAACCACTGCAGTCATATTCTCTGGACTCTCTAGATCAATAATTATCAAAAAAAATGTTGAATTTTGTCCTTTGGTTAGCTATAACGGGGTCATTTACAAAAGGGGCGTGGCCACATATACCCAAAAGCCTATAAAACCTAAACAAAAACTCAAAACTTTACAAAAATTGGTGAAAACATGTGTCAGATGATTCTTAACAAGCATGCAAAGTTTCGTGAAGATCGGACCATAGGTGGCGCTATAACAGTTAAAAAGGCTCAAAAAAAACACAAGCTGTGTATGGTAAATGGCTTCAAATGGCTAAATAAATGCTCATATATTCACACAAACACTAGATCTTCATATCATTTGATAGATCTCCTAATGATGAACAACTTTGACTCTTGGAACCATTGCTGTCATTCAACTGTTCTTTAAATATTTCATATAATTTAAAAAAACCTACTTTTGTGAACTAGTTCTAGGTTTTTAACTCAAAATCAATAAAACCACTGCAGTAAAATTCTCTGGACTCTCTAGATCAACATTTTAAAAAAAAAAAAAAATGTGCAAAAAAAACGAGACACATTTACAATGAGGGCGTGAGACACACATTGGGTTCAAAAAAAGAGACGAGACAAATTTTTAAACTTTTCTTAAGAAATCCTCAAAAAATTAGGGAAAAAAGTCTTTTAAAAAACTGAAAAACACAAAATGCAAAAAAAAAAAAAAAAAAAAAGGTGCATTTTGAACTTTATGAAATTAAACTTCAATTTTAATGAATAATATGCATTCATTAACAAGATTCATGATTCTGAATGATGAGAACCTAGTTGTTTTTTATAAAATGGGAGATTAAAAAAAAGATTCTTCACGATTCTGGAGAAAAAAAGATTAGAAAACTAAACAAAATAACAATTTACTAGTGGTTCTGACAAACTGTTCATTGCTTAAGTCTTTTAAAAACATATATTAATTTTAAAAAAAAAAAAAAAAAAAAACATTCAATAAAGGAGACAGTGTCTCACTTCATTAAGACTTGTTTGACTATTGAAATCTCCTGAATGAATGATTTAATGACATACTTTTTTTTTAAACGGGCAGTTGTCGCCACCTCCTGGCGGAAGAGGATAAGCGTTACAATAGATACACGTGTTAAAATACTTTCGTTTTCATCGCTACTGTAGACAATAAGTGTTTATACCCAAACTATAAACTTTTATTTTATCCCAGTACTTATTATATTATTTAAATATCTGTAACACAGAAATAATGATTATAATGTGGTTGAAAAGACTGTTTGTGTTGCTCTTTCTGCGTTCACATTTACTCCGACCTTCTGATTCATTAACATGAGCAGCGACAAAACCTGCTTCTCACGCTCCACTGACACTGGCGATGTGAAACAGTCCTAATAGACATAGATAACTCGTTGTCATTTAGGAATAAGATCACGTGGGTGTTTGAATCGACACCTCCATATTTTAATATTTTAATAGTGCAGCTCTAATGTAAACATGGCAAAATGTTGTGGGAGGATACTGTCACGAGATCTCGCGAAATCCGACTGGTCTCGTCACATCCCTACCATTTAGATAGCCACTTAATAATAAGATCATGATCTACTGTACCCGAGTCTATAAAACCTAAAAAAAAAAAGAAAATTTCACAAACCTAAGTCAAATCATCATCATATGAAAAAAAGCCTGCATTTTAAAGACATCAGGCAAAAAAAAAAAAAGGCAATGTAACAGTTATAAAGCTCAAAAACTATGCATCGCTCTTTAAAATGTCATGAAATTACAACTATAACCACTAGATGGCAGTAGAAGACCACTAATGGCTCATTGAAATGAACAGTGCTATTCACAGATTTCCATTCATTTCAATTCATGCAAAGACTAAATCACTATATAACATTTCAAATCACATTTAGTCAAAGTTTAACACTTCATTTAAACACATATATCATATTTGACAATAATACAAGATTATGATTACAGTGAAACCTGAAAACTATATATAAAATCTTAAAAAGACTTGCACTAAACATTTTGTCACCTACCATTTAATACACAAATCTCTTATGTGTGTGTGTGTGTGTGTGTGTGTGTGTGTGTGTGTGTGTGTGTGTGTGTGTGTGTAATAATGCTTAATGAACTTTAATATAATAGTTTAACTATTTCATTTTCTGTGTTTGTGTGTTTGTGATCCATCATAGATGTGCTGTAGTGTTAGCCATATATTTTGGGTTGGACTACATCCTAAAACCATAGCAACCATAGCATCGGATCATAGATGGTGCTACAACAGTTAAAAAGGCTTCAAAAACACAACATTTCTATTGTAATTGGCCTCGAATTGCTAAAAAAAATTGCTAAAAAATCACACAAACACTTTTTTTCACACAAACACTAGATCTTCATACCATATGATAGATCTCCTCATTCTCAACAATTTTTTGTCTAAGACCATTGCTGTCAATCCAACTGTTCTTTAAATATGTTCTTTAAATCTACTGTAAAAAAAGCCTAACATTTTTAAAAGAAAGCTTGCAACATCTCAAAACTGTGACAAAAATGACAAATAATCTCATTCTAAACAAATATGCAAAATTTAAGAGAGACTGGGCAAAAATAACACTATAATAGTTATGATGTTTAAAATCTCAGTGTTTGTATGAGACATTGCATGAAATTGCAATAATAACCACTAGATGTCAGTAGAAGACCACTAATGGGCTTATTCAGCTGAACACAACTGCTTTTAATAGGTTTGATGATCGATTAACACTTATAAAATCACTGTTATAACATTTAAAATCACATTTAGGCAAAGCTTACAATTTTGTTCATACAGACATAGTTTTTTTTTTTACAATTATGCCACATTATGATTACAGTGAAATCTGAAAAAGACACAAACTGTTACAAAGAGAATACTTGCAAGTAAAAGTGTTGGCCCATATCATTTATTTCAAATATCTGTACAAGAAAATGTGTGTGCATGTATGTCTCTGTGTGTGTAAACATGTTTATTCAGTATTAATATATTAGTTTAAACTTTTCGTTTCTGTGTGTGTATTTCTGTGAGCATATTCTCCATTTTGGATGTGTTTTACTGTCAGCCATGAATCCAGGTTGGCCTAGACCCTAAGCATACCACCTTAAAGACCTTAAAATGCTCGAACCCCGATAATTGCTGCCCAGCTATATTTAATTAATTGCTTGAAGCTATATTTAATTATTATTATTATTATTATGCGTAGTGCTGAAACCCTATTGTAATTGTTAATTGTTACCCTATTGTTATTTTTATTATTATTTTTTTATTATTATTATTTATTATTATTTTAATTGTTGATTTTTTTTATTATTAGAGCCCTTCCCTAAAACTGATCGTGCAGCCCAAACCGTAAGGCCTAGAGAGCTGAAACTTGGTCAGAAGGTAGTAGTCCCCTCGCTACTCAGGCGCAAAGAACCGGCCCAATCGGCCTAAAGGTGGCGCTACAGCGCAAAAAACTTTTTTTTACATTTTTGGCCTAGCTCGTACAATTTTTGTCGTAGACTCAAAAATTTTACATCGTTGCAATCCTTGGGTCAATACGCACAAAAGTGCACTGGCGCAGATTTTTTTTTCTACGGGCCCGGTTTTTCCGCAAAATGGCGTTGAATCCAAAACCTACTTTTGCGAACTAGTCCTAGGTTTTTCGCCCGATCGGAACCAAACCAGTGCAGAAATGTTCTCTGGACAGTGAATATCAATAATTATCAAAAAAAGTTGAAATTTTGACTCATCGTCAAAAAGGGCCCCAAAAAGTTTGTCAGGTGGAGGGCCATTTTTACTAAAATGGCTATAACTCATGAACCAAATGAGATATCTTCACCAAACTCGGTACACATGTGTATAAGCTCAATCTTTGGTCAAAAAAAAAAATTGCACAGCTCTGCCACTTGGTGGCGCTATAAGCCTGAAAAAACATAAAAATGACTATAACTATGCAATCGTTAGTCCGATCGACTTGAAAATTGGTATGCAGTGTCTCTGTCCAATGTGCCATAAGGGTCTATGAGGACATTGGCGTATCTCAAAAAACATGGCCGCCATTGGCCAATGAAGTTTGAGCACCTATTAGACAAGGTTAACGGAGGCCGATCGGAACGAAACTCACCGGGCATATTCGACTCATGGCCCTAAAGGTCTGTAAGAATTTTGAAAGAAATCGGCCACTAGTTGGCGCTAACGAGTTTTTTGCCTCTGTAATCACGTGGTGTTTCACACATCCACACAATATGCATATCATTTGATAGATCTCCTCATGATGAACAACTTTGCCTCAAGAACCATTGCTGTCAATCAAATCATTCATGAATTATTCACAAATATGTGAAAAACCTACTTTTGCGAACTAGTCCTAGGTTTTTCGCTCAATCTCGATCAAACCACTGCAGCGCAGTTCTCCAGACTCTCTAGATCAATAATTATCAAAAAAATGTGGAATTTTGTCCTTTGGGTAGCTATAACGGGGTCATTTAGAAAAGGGGCGTGGCCATATATACCCAAAAGCCTATCACACCTAAACAAAAACTCAAAACTTAACAAAAGTTGGAGAAAACATGTGTCAGATGACTCTTAATAAGCATGTAAAATTTCATGGAGATCGGACCATAGGTGGCGCTATGACAGTTAAAAAGGCTTCAAAACACAAAATTTTTCAAAAGTAAATTGCCTTAAATTGCTATAACATGCTCATATAATCACAGAAACACTAGAACTTCATACCATATGATAGATCTCCTCATGCTGAGCAACTTTGCCTCAAGAACCATTGCTGTCAACAAAGTCGTTTATTACATATTCACAAATATGTGAAAAACCTACTTTTGCGAACTAGTCCTAGGTTATTCACTCAATCTCGATCAAACCACTGCAGCACAGTTCTCCAGACTCCCTAGATCAATAATTAAAAAAAAGTTAAACTTTTGACTCACAGTCGCAAAGGGGCGCCAAAACGTTCAAAAGAGGCGGGGCCACTTTTAGTAAAAGGCTATAACTTTGGAACAGAATGACATATCATCACCAAACTCAAGACAAG